>NW_024056276.1:0-28032 GCF_013401445.1 Tripterygium wilfordii | reverse complement strand
ACGCGAATAGACCAAGTTATGTCTCAATTCACAAAAACGTGAAAAGCTCCTCTATGGAGAGAGTTGAGCAATTCCAAAGCATCAATGGACCGTTGTACTCTATTTAGTGCTCTTAAAGTCTCACTTGCTAGTTGAGCCTTCGTGCCACGTTTCGTAAGGTAAAGACGCGAATAGACCAAGTTATGTCTCAAATTGCACAAAACGTGAAAAGCTCCTCTATGGAGAGAGTTGAGCAATTCCAAAGCATCAATGTGGACCGTTGTACTCTATTTAGTGCTCTTAAAAGTCTAACTTGCTAGTTGAGCCTTCGTGCCACGTTTCGTAAGGTAAAGACGCGAATAGACCAAGTTATGTCTCAAATTGCACAAAAACGTGAAAAGCTCCTCTATGGAGAGAGTTGAGCAATTCCAAAGCATCAATGTGGACCGTTGTACTCTATTTAGTGCTCTTAAAGTCTAACTTGCTAGTTGAGCCTTCGTGCCACGTTTCGTAAGGTAAAGACGCAATAGACCAAGTTATGTTTAAATTGCACAAAACGTGAAAAGCTCCTCTATGGAGAGAGTTGAGCAATTCCAAAGCATCAATGTGGACCGTTGTACTCTATTTAGTGCTCTTAAAGTCTAACTTGCTAGTTGAGCCTTCGTGCCACGTTTCGTAAGGTAAAGACGAATAGACCAAGTTATGTCTCAAATTGCACAAAAACGTGAAAAGCTCCTCTATGGAGAGAGTTGAGCAATTCCAAAGCATCAATGTGGACCGTTGTACTCTATTTAGTGCTCTTAAAGTCTAACTTGCTAGTTGAGCCTTCGTGCCACGTTTCGTAAGGTAAACGCGAATAGACCAAGTTATGTCTCAATTGCACAAAAACGTGAAAAGCTCCTCTATGGAGAGAGTTGAGCAATTCCAAAGCATCAATGTGGACCGTTGTACTCTATTTAGTGCTCTTAAAGTCTAACTTGCTAGTTGAGCCTTCGTGCACGTTTCGTAAGGTAAAGACGCGAATAGACCAAGTTATGTCTCAAATTGCACAAAACGTGAAAAGCTCCTCTATGGAGAGAGTTGAGCAATTCCAAAGCATCAATGTGGACCGTTGTACTCTATTTAGTGCTCTTAAAGTCTAACTTGCTAGTTGAGCCTTCGTGCCACGTTTCGTAAGGTAAAGACGCGAATAGACCAAGTTATGTCTCAAATTGCACAAAAACGTGAAAAGCTCCTCTATGGAGAGAGTTGAGCAATTCCAAAGCATCAATGTGGACCGTTGTACTCTATTTAGTGCTCTTAAAAGTCTAACTTGCTAGTTGAGCCTTCGTGCCACGTTTCGTAAGGTAAAGACGCGAATAGACCAAGTTATGTCTCAAATTGCACAAAAACGTGAAAGCTCCTCTATGGAAGAGTTGAGCAATTCCAAAGCATCAATGTGGACCGTTGTACTCTATTTAGTGCCTTAAAAGTCTAACTTGCTAGTTGAGCCTTCGTGCCACGTTTCGTAAGGTAAAGACGCGAATAGACCAAGTTATGTCTCAAATTGCACAAAACGTGAAAAGCTCCTCTATGGAGAGAGTTGAGCAATTCCAAAGCATCAATGTGGACCGTTGTACTCTATTTAGTGCTCTTAAAGTCTAACTTGCTAGTTGAGCCTTCGTGCCACGTTTCGTAAGGTAAAGAGCGAATAGACCAAGTTATGTCTCAAATTGCACAAAAACGTGAAAAGCTCCTCTATGGAGAGAGTTGAGCAATTCCAAAGCATCAATGTGGACCGTTGTACTCTATTTAGTGCTCTTAAAAGTCTAACTTGCTAGTTGAGCCTTCGTGCCACGTTTCGTAAGGTAAAGAGCGAATAGACCAAGTTATGTCTCAAATTGCACAAAAACGTGAAAAGCTCCTCTATGGAGAGAGTTGAGCAATTCCAAAGCATCAATGTGGACCGTGTACTCTATTTAGTGCTCTTAAAAGTCTAACTTGCTAGTTGAGCCTTCGTGCCACGTTTCGTAAGGTAAAGACGCGAATAGACCAAGTTATGTCTCAAATTGCACAAAAACGTGAAAAGCTCCTCTATGGAGAGAGTTGAGCAATTCCAAAGCATCAATGTGGACCGTTGTACTCTATTTAGTGCTCTTAAAAGTCTAACTTGCTAGTTGAGCCTTCGTGCCACGTTTCGTAAGGTAAGACGCGAATAGACCAAGTTATGTCTCAAATTGCACAAAAACGTGAAAAGCTCCTCTATGGAGAGAGTTGAGCAATTCCAAAGCATCAATGTGGACCGTTGTACTCTATTTAGTGCTCTTAAAAGTCTAACTTGCTAGTTGAGCCTTCGTGCCACGTTTCGTAAGGTAAAGACGCGAATAGACCAAGTTATGTCTCAAATTGCACAAAACGTGAAAAGCTCCTCTATGGAGAGAGTTGAGCAATTCCAAAGCATCAATGTGGACCGTTGTCCTCTATTTAGTGCTCTTAAAAGTCTAACTTTAGTTGAGCCTTCGTGCCACGTTTCGTAAGGTAAAGACGCGAATAGACCAAGTATGTCTCAAATTGCACAAAAACGTGAAAAGCTCCTCTAGGAGAGAGTTGAGCAATTCCAAAGCATCAATGGGACCGTTGTACTCTATTTAGTGTCTTAAAAGTCTAACTTGCTAGTTGAGCTTCGTGCCACGTTTCGTAAGGTAAAGACGCGAATAGACCAAGTTATGTCTCAAATTGCACAAAAACGTGAAAAGCTCCTCTATGGAGAGAGTTGAGCAATTCCAAAGCATCAATGTGGACCGTTGTACTCTATTTAGTGCTCTTAAAAGTCTAACTTGCTAGTTGAGCCTTCGTGCCACGTTTCGTAGGTAAAGACGCGAATAGACCAAGTTATGTCTCAAATTGCACAAAAAGTGAAAAAGCTCCTCTATGGAGAGAGTTGAGCAATCCAAAGCATCAATGTGGACCGTTGTACTCTATTTAGTGCTCTTAAAAGTCTAACTTGCTAGTTGAGCCTTCGTGCCACGTTTCGTAAGTAAAGACGCGAATAGACCAAGTTATGTCTCAAATTGCACAAAAACGTGAAAAGCTCCTCTATGGAGAGAGTTGAGCAATTCCAAAGCATCAATGTGGACCGTTGTACTCTATTAGTGCTCTTAAAAGTCTAACTTGCTAGTTGAGCCTTCGTGCCACGTTTCGTAAGGTAAAGACGCGAATAGACCAAGTTATGTCTCAAATTGCACAAAAACGTGAAAAGCTCCTCTATGGAGAGAGTTGAGCAATTCCAAAGCATCAATGTGGACCGTTGTACTCTATTTAGTGCTCTTAAAAGTCTAACTTGCTAGTTGAGCCTTCGTGCCACGTTTCGTAAGGTAAAGACGCGAATAGACCAAGTTATGTCTCAAATTGCACAAAAACGTGAAAAGCTCCTCTATGGAGAGAGTTGAGCAATTCCAAAGCATCAATGTGGACCGTTGTACTCTATTGAGTGCTCTTAAAAGTCTAACTTGCTAGTTGAGCCTTCGTGCCACGTTTCGTAAGGTAAAGACGCGAATAGACCAAGTTATGTCTCAAATTGCACAAAAACGTGAAAAGCTCCTCTATGGAGAGAGTTGAGCAATTCCAAAGCATCAATGTGGACCGTTGTACTCTATTTAGTGCTCTTAAAAGTCTAACTTGCTGGGTGAGCCTTCGTGCCAGTTTCGTAAGGTAAAGACGCGAATAGACCAAGTTATGTCTCAAATTCCACAAAAACGTGAAAAGCTCCTCTATGGAGAGAGTTGAGCAATTTCAAAGCATCAATGTGGACCGTTGTACTCTATTGAGTGCTCTTAAAAGTCTAACTTTCTAGTTGAGCCTTCGTGCCACGTTTCGTAAGGTAAAGACGCGAATAGACCAAGTTATGTCTCAAATTGCACAAAAACGTGAAAAGCTCCTCTATGGAGAGAGTTGAGCAATTCCAAAGCATCAATGTGGACCGTTGTACTCTATTTAGTGCTCTTAAAAGTCTAACTTGCTAGTTGAGCCTTCGTGCCACGTTTCGTAAGGTAAAGACGCGAATAGACCAAGTTATGTCTCAAATTGCACAAAAACGTGAAAAGCCTCTATGGAGAGAGTTGAGCAATTCCAAAGCATCAATGTGGACCGTTGTACTCTATTTAGTGTTCTTAAAGTCTAACTTGCTAGTTGAGCCTTCGTGCCACGTTTCGTAAGGTAAAGAGCGAATAGACCAAGTTATGTCTCAAATTGCACAAAAACGTGAAAAGCTCCTCTATGGAGAGAGTTGAGCAATTCCAAAGCATCAATGTGGACCGTTGTACTCTATTTAGTGCTCTTAAAAGTCTAACTTGCTAGTTGAGCCTTCGTGCCACGTTTCGTAAGGTAAAGACGCGAATAGACCAAGTTATGTCTCAAATTGCACAAAAACGTGAAAAGCTCCTCTATGGAGAGAGTTGAGCAATTCCAAAGCATCAATGTGGACCGTTGTACTCTATTTAGTGCTCTTAAAAGTCTAACTTGCTAGTTGAGCCTTCGTGCCACGTTTCGTAAGGTAAAGACGCGAATAGACCAAGTTATGTCTCAAATTGCACAAAAACGTGAAAAGCTCCTCTATGGAGAGAGTTGAGCAATTCCAAAGCATCAATGTGGACCGTTGTACTCTATTTAGTGCTCTTAAAAGTCTAACTTGCTAGTTGAGCCTTCGTGCCACGTTTCGTAAGGTAAAGACGCGAATAGACCAAGTTATGTCTCAAATTGCAAAAACGTGAAAAGCTCCTCTATGGAGAGAGTTGAGCAATTCCAAAGCATCAATGTGGACCGTTGTACTCTATTTAGTGCTCTTAAAAGTCTAACTTGCTAGTTGAGCCTTCGTGCCACGTTTCGTAAGGTAAAGACGCGAATAGACCAAGTTATGTCTCAAATTGCACAAAAACGTGAAAAGCTCCTCTATGGAGAGAGTTGAGCAATTCCAAAGCATCAATGTGGACCGTTGTACTCTATTTAGTGCTCTTAAAAGTCTAACTTGCTAGTTGAGCCTTCGTGCCACGTTTCGTAAGGTAAAGACGCGAATAGACCAAGTTATGTCTCAAATTGCAAAAAACGTGAAAAGCTCCTCTATGGAGAGAGTTGAGCAATTCCAAAGCATCAATGTGGACCGTTGTACTCTATTTAGTGCTCTTAAAAGTCTAACTTGCTAGTTGAGCCTTCGTGCCACGTTTCGTAAGGTAAAGACGCGAATAGACCAAGTTATGTCTCAAATTGCACAAAAACGTGAAAAGCTCCTCTATGGAGAGAGTTGAGCAATTCCAAAGCATCAATGTGGACCGTTGTACTCTATTTAGTGCTCTTAAAAGTCTAACTTGCTAGTTGAGCCTTCGTGCCACGTTTCGTAAGGTAAAGACGCGAATAGACCAAGTTATGTCTCAAATTGCACAAAAACGTGAAAAGCTCCTCTATGGAGAGAGTTGAGCAATTCCAAAGCATCAATGTGGACCGTTGTACTCTATTTAGTGCTCTTAAAAGTCTAACTTGCTAGTTGAGCCTTCGTGCCACGTTTCGTAAGGTAAAGACGCATGAATAGACCAAGTTATGTCTCAAATTGCACAAAAACGTGAAAAGCCTCTATGGAGAGAGTTGAGCAATTCCAAAGCATCAATGTGGACCGTTGTACTCTATTTAGTGCTCTTAAAAGTCTAACTTGCTAGTTGAGCCTTCGTGCCACGTTTCGTAAGGTAAAGACGCGAATAGACCAAGTTATGTCTCAAATTGCACAAAAACGTGAAAAGCTCCTCTATGGAGAGAGTTGAGCAATTCCAAAGCATCAATGTGGACCGTTGTACTCTATTTAGTGCTCTTAAAAGTCTAACTTGCTAGTTGAGCCTTCGTGCCACGTTTCGTAAGGTAAAGACGCGAATAGACCAAGTTATGTCTCAAATTGCACAAAAACGTGAAAAGCTCCTCTATGGAGAGAGTTGAGCAATTCCAAAGCATCAATGTGGACCGTTGTACTCTATTAGTGCTCTTAAAAGTCTAACTTGCTAGTTGAGCCTTCGTGCCACGTTTCGTAAGGTAAAGACGCGAATAGACCAAGTTATGTCTCAAATTGCACAAAAACGTGAAAAGCTCCTCTATGGAGAGAGTTGAGCAATTCCAAAGCATCAATGTGGACCGTTGTACTCTATTTAGTTCTTAAAAGTCTAACTTGCTAGTTGAGCCTTCGTGCCACGTTTCGTAAGGTAAAGACGCGAATAGACCAAGTTATGTCTCAAATTGCACAAAAACGTGAAAAGCTCCTCTATGGAGAGAGTTGAGCAATTCCAAAGCATCAATGTGGACCGTTGTACTCTATTTAGTGCTCTTAAAAGTCTAACTTGCTAGTTGAGCCTTCGTGCCACGTTTCGTAAGGTAAAGACGCGAATAGACCAAGTTATGTCTCAAATTGCACAAAAACGTGAAAAGCTCCTCTATGGAGAGAGTTGAGCAATTCCAAAGCATCAATGTGGACCGTTGTACTCTATTTAGTGCTCTTAAAAGTCTAACTTGCTAGTTGAGCCTTCGTGCCACGTTTCGTAAGGTAAAGACGCGAATAGACCAAGTTATGTCTCAAATTGCACAAAAACGTGAAAAGCTCCTCTATGGAGAGAGTTGAGCAATTCCAAAGCATCAATGTGGACCGTTGTACTCTATTTAGTGCTCTTAAAAGTCTAACTTGCTAGTTGAGCCTTCGTGCCACGTTTCGTAAGGTAAAGACGCGAATAGACCAAGTTATGTCTCAAATTGCACAAAAACGTGAAAAGCTCCTCTATGGAGAGAGTTGAGCAATTCCAAAGCATCAATGTGGACCGTTGTACTCTATTTAGTGCTCTTAAAAGTCTAACTTGCTAGTTGAGCCTTCGTGCCACGTTTCGTAAGGTAAAGACGCGAATAGACCAAGTTATGTCTCAAATTGCACAAAAACGTGAAAAGCTCCTCTATGGAGAGAGTTGAGCAATTCCAAAGCATCAATGTGGACCGTTGTACTCTATTTAGTGCTCTTAAAAGTCTAACTTGCTAGTTGAGCCTTCGTGCCACGTTTCGTAAGGTAAAGACGCGAATAGACCAAGTTATGTCTCAAATTGCACAAAAACGTGAAAAGCTCCTCTATGGAGAGAGTTGAGCAATTCCAAAGCATCAATGTGGACCGTTGTACTCTATTTAGTGCTCTTAAAAGTCTAACTTGCTAGTTGAGCCTTCGTGCCACGTTTCGTAAGGTAAAGACGCGAATAGACCAAGTTATGTCTCAAATTGCACAAAACGTGAAAAGCTCCTCTATGGAGAGAGTTGAGCAATTCCAAAGCATCAATGTGGACCGTTGTACTCTATTTAGTGCTCTTAAAAGTCTAACTTGCTAGTTGAGCCTTCGTGCCACGTTTCGTAAGGTAAAGACGCGAATAGACCAAGTTATGTCTCAAATTGCACAAAAACGTGAAAAGCTCCTCTATGGAGAGAGTTGAGCAATTCCAAAGCATCAATGTGGACCGTTGTACTCTATTTAGTGCTTAAAAGTCTAACTTGCTAGTTGAGCCTTCGTGCCACGTTTCGTAAGGTAAAGACGCGAATAGACCAAGTTATGTCTCAAATTGCACAAAAACGTGAAAAGCTCCTCTATGGAGAGAGTTGAGCAATTCCAAAGCATCAATGTGGACCGTTGTACTCTATTTAGTGCTCTTAAAAGTCTAACTTGCTAGTTGAGCCTTCGTGCCACGTTTCGTAAGGTAAAGACGCGAATAGACCAAGTTATGTCTCAAATTGCACAAAAACGTGAAAAGCTCCTCTATGGAGAGAGTTGAGCAATTCCAAAGCATCAATGTGGACCGTTGTACTCTATTTAGTGCTCTTAAAAGTCTAACTTGCTAGTTGAGCCTTCGTGCCACGTTTCGTAAGGTAAAGGCGAATAGACCAAGTTATGTCTCAAATTGCACAAAAACGTGAAAAGCTCCTCTATGGAGAGAGTTGAGCAATTCCAAAGCATCAATGTGGACCGTTGTACTCTATTTAGTGCTCTTAAAAGTCTAACTTGCTAGTTGAGCCTTCGTGCCACGTTTCGTAAGGTAAAGACGCGAATAGACCAAGTTATGTCTCAAATTGCACAAAAACGTGAAAAGCTCCTCTATGGAGAGAGTTGAGCAATTCCAAAGCATCAATGTGGACCGTTGTACTCTATTTAGTGCTCTTAAAAGTCTAACTTGCTAGTTGAGCCTTCGTGCCACGTTTCGTAAGGTAAAGACGCGAATAGACCAAGTTATGTCTCAAATTGCACAAAACGTGAAAAGCTCCTCTATGGAGAGAGTTGAGCAATTCCAAAGCATCAATGTGGACCGTTGTACTCTATTTAGTGCTCTTAAAAGTCTAACTTGCTAGTTGAGCCTTCGTGCCACGTTTCGTAAGGTAAAGACGCGAATAGACCAAGTTATGTCTCAAATTGCACAAAAACGTGAAAAGCTCCTCTATGGAGAGAGTTGAGCAATTCCAAAGCATCAATGTGGACCGTTGTACTCTATTTAGTGCTCTTAAAAGTCTAACTTGCTAGTTGAGCCTTCGTGCCACGTTTCGTAAGGTAAAGACGCGAATAGACCAAGTTATGTCTCAAATTGCACAAAAACGTGAAAAGCTCCTCTATGGAGAGAGTTGAGCAATTCCAAAGCATCAATGTGGACCGTTGTACTCTATTTAGTGCTCTTAAAAGTCTAACTTGCTAGTTGAGCCTTCGTGCCACGTTTCGTAAGGTAAAGACGCGAATAGACCAAGTTATGTCTCAAATTGCACAAAAACGTGAAAAGCTCCTCTATGGAGAGAGTTGAGCAATTCCAAAGCATCAATGTGGACCGTTGTACTCTATTTAGTGCTCTTAAAAGTCTAACTGCTAGTTGAGCCTTCGTGCCACGTTTCGTAAGGTAAAGACGCGAATAGACCAAGTTATGTCTCAAATTGCACAAAAACGTGAAAAGCTCCTCTATGGAGAGAGTTGAGCAATTCCAAAGCATCAATGTGGACCGTTGTACTCTATTTAGTGCTCTTAAAAGTCTAACTTGCTAGTTGAGCCTTCGTGCCACGTTTCGTAAGGTAAAGACGCGAATAGACCAAGTTATGTCTCAAATTGCACAAAAACGTGAAAAGCTCCTCTATGGAGAGAGTTGAGCAATTCCAAAGCATCAATGTGGACCGTTGTACTCTATTTAGTGCTCTTAAAAGTCTAACTTGCTAGTTGAGCCTTCGTGCCACGTTTCGTAAGGTAAAGACGCGAATAGACCAAGTTATGTCTCAAATTGCACAAAAACGTGAAAAGCTCCTCTATGGAGAGAGTTGAGCAATTCCAAAGCATCAATGTGGACCGTTGTACTCTATTTAGTGCTCTTAAAAGTCTAACTTGCTAGTTGAGCCTTCGTGCCACGTTTCGTAAGGTAAAGACGCGAATAGACCAAGTTATGTCTCAAATTGCACAAAAACGTGAAAAGCTCCTCTATGGAGAGAGTTGAGCAATTCCAAAGCATCAATGTGGACCGTTGTACTCTATTTAGTTCTTAAAGTCTAACTTGCTAGTTGAGCCTTCGTGCCACGTTTCGTAAGGTAAAGACGCGAATAGACCAAGTTATGTCTCAAATTGCACAAAAACGTGAAAAGCTCCTCTATGGAGAGAGTTGAGCAATTCCAAAGCATCAATGTGGACCGTTGTACTCTATTTAGTGCTCTTAAAAGTCTAACTTGCTAGTTGAGCCTTCGTGCCACGTTTCGTAAGGTAAAGACGCGAATAGACCAAGTTATGTCTCAAATTGCACAAAACGTGAAAAGCTCCTCTATGGAGAGAGTTGAGCAATTCCAAAGCATCAATGTGGACCGTTGTACTCTATTTAGTGCTCTTAAAAGTCTAACTTGCTAGTTGAGCCTTCGTGCCACGTTTCGTAAGGTAAAGACGCGAATAGACCAAGTTATGTCTCAAATTGCACAAAAACGTGAAAAGCTCCTCTATGGAGAGAGTTGAGCAATTCCAAAGCATCAATGTGGACCGTTGTACTCTATTTAGTGCTCTTAAAGTCTAACTTGCTAGTTGAGCCTTCGTGCCACGTTTCGTAAGGTAAAGACGCGAATAGACCAAGTTATGTCTCAAATTGCACAAAAACGTGAAAAGCTCCTCTATGGAGAGAGTTGAGCAATTCCAAAGCATCAATGTGGACCGTTGTACTCTATTTAGTGCTCTTAAAAGTCTAACTTGCTAGTTGAGCCTTCGTGCCACGTTTCGTAAGGTAAAGACGCGAATAGACCAAGTTATGTCTCAAATTGCACAAAAACGTGAAAAGCTCCTCTATGGAGAGAGTTGAGCAATTCCAAAGCATCAATGTGGACCGTTGTACTCTATTTAGTGTTCTTAAAGTCTAACTTGCTAGTTGAGCCTTCGTGCCACGTTTCGTAAGGTAAAGACGCGAATAGACCAAGTTATGTCTCAAATTGCACAAAAACGTGAAAAGCTCCTCTATGGAGAGAGTTGAGCAATTCCAAAGCATCAATGTGGACCGTTGTACTCTATTTAGTGCTCTTAAAAGTCTAACTTGCTAGTTGAGCCTTCGTGCCACGTTTCGTAAGGTAAAGACGCGAATAGACCAAGTTATGTCTCAAATTGCACAAAAACGTGAAAAGCTCCTCTATGGAGAGAGTTGAGCAATTCCAAAGCATCAATGTGGACCGTTGTACTCTATTTAGTGCTCTTAAAAGTCTAACTTGCTAGTTGAGCCTTCGTGCCACGTTTCGTAAGGTAAAGACGCGAATAGACCAAGTTATGTCTCAAATTGCACAAAAACGTGAAAAGCTCCTCTATGGAGAGAGTTGAGCAATTCCAAAGCATCAATGTGGACCGTTGTACTCTATTTAGTGCTCTTAAAGTCTAACTTGCTAGTTGAGCCTTCGTGCCACGTTTCGTAAGGTAAAGACGCGAATAGACCAAGTTATGTCTCAAATTGCACAAAAACGTGAAAAGCTCCTCTATGGAGAGAGTTGAGCAATTCCAAAGCATCAATGTGGACCGTTGTACTCTATTTAGTGCTCTTAAAAGTCTAACTTGCTAGTTGAGCCTTCGTGCCACGTTTCGTAAGGTAAAGACGCGAATAGACCAAGTTATGTCTCAAATTGCACAAAAACGTGAAAAGCTCCTCTATGGAGAGAGTTGAGCAATTCCAAAGCATCAATGTGGACCGTTGTACTCTATTTAGTGCTCTTAAAAGTCTAACTTGCTAGTTGAGCCTTCGTGCCACGTTTCGTAAGGTAAAGACGCGAATAGACCAAGTTATGTCTCAAATTGCACAAAAACGTGAAAAGCTCCTCTATGGAGAGAGTTGAGCAATTCCAAAGCATCAATGTGGACCGTTGTACTCTATTTAGTGCTCTTAAAGTCTAACTTGCTAGTTGAGCCTTCGTGCCACGTTTCGTAAGGTAAAGACGCGAATAGACCAAGTTATGTCTCAAATTGCACAAAAACGTGAAAAGCTCCTCTATGGAGAGAGTTGAGCAATTCCAAAGCATCAATGTGGACCGTTGTACTCTATTTAGTGCTCTTAAAAGTCTAACTTGCTAGTTGAGCCTTCGTGCCACGTTTCGTAAGGTAAAGACGCGAATAGACCAAGTTATGTCTCAAATTGCACAAAAACGTGAAAAGCTCCTCTATGGAGAGAGTTGAGCAATTCCAAAGCATCAATGTGGACCGTTGTACTCTATTTAGTGCTCTTAAAGTCTAACTTGCTAGTTGAGCCTTCGTGCCACGTTTCGTAAGGTAAAGACGCGAATAGACCAAGTTATGTCTCAAATTGCACAAAAACGTGAAAAGCTCCTCTATGGAGAGAGTTGAGCAATTCCAAAGCATCAATGTGGACCGTTGTACTCTATTTAGTGCTCTTAAAAGTCTAACTTGCTAGTTGAGCCTTCGTGCCACGTTTCGTAAGGTAAAGACGCGAATAGACCAAGTTATGTCTCAAATTGCACAAAAACGTGAAAAGCTCCTCTATGGAGAGAGTTGAGCAATTCCAAAGCATCAATGTGGACCGTTGTACTCTATTTAGTGCTCTTAAAAGTCTAACTTGCTAGTTGAGCCTTCGTGCCACGTTTCGTAAGGTAAAGACGCGAATAGACCAAGTTATGTCTCAAATTGCAAAAAACGTGAAAAGCTCCTCTATGGAGAGAGTTGAGCAATTCCAAAGCATCAATGTGGACCGTTGTACTCTATTTAGTGTTCTTAAGTCTAACTTGCTAGTTGAGCCTTCGTGCCACGTTTCGTAAGGTAAAGACGCGAATAGACCAAGTTATGTCTCAAATTGCACAAAAACGTGAAAAGCTCCTCTATGGAGAGAGTTGAGCAATTCCAAAGCATCAATGTGGACCGTTGTACTCTATTTAGTGCTCTTAAAAGTCTAACTTGCTAGTTGAGCCTTCGTGCCACGTTTCGTAAGGTAAAGACGCGAATAGACCAAGTTATGTCTCAAATTGCACAAAAACGTGAAAAGCTCCTCTATGGAGAGAGTTGAGCAATTCCAAAGCATCAATGTGGACCGTTGTACTCTATTTAGTGCTCTTAAAAGTCTAACTTGCTAGTTGAGCCTTCGTGCCACGTTTCGTAAGGTAAAGACGCGAATAGACCAAGTTATGTCTCAAATTGCACAAAAACGTGAAAAGCTCCTCTATGGAGAGAGTTGAGCAATTCCAAAGCATCAATGTGGACCGTTGTACTCTATTTAGTGCTCTTAAAAGTCTAACTTGCTAGTTGAGCCTTCGTGCCACGTTTCGTAAGGTAAAGACGCGAATAGACCAAGTTATGTCTCAAATTGCACAAAACGTGAAAAGCTCCTCTATGGAGAGAGTTGAGCAATTCCAAAGCATCAATGTGGACCGTTGTACTCTATTTAGTGCTTTAAAAGTCTAACTTGCTAGTTGAGCCTTCGTGCCACGTTTCGTAAGGTAAAGACGCGAATAGACCAAGTTATGTCTCAAATTGCACAAAAACGTGAAAAGCTCCTCTATGGAGAGAGTTGAGCAATTCCAAAGCATCAATGTGGACCGTTGTACTCTATTTAGTGCTCTTAAAAGTCTAACTTGCTAGTTGAGCCTTCGTGCCACGTTTCGTAAGGTAAAGACGCGAATAGACCAAGTTATGTCTCAAATTGCACAAAAACGTGAAAAGCTCCTCTATGGAGAGAGTTGAGCAATTCCAAAGCATCAATGTGGACCGTTGTACTCTATTTAGTGCTCTTAAAGTCTAACTTGCTAGTTGAGCCTTCGTGCCACGTTTCGTAAGGTAAAGACGCGAATAGACCAAGTTATGTCTCAAATTGCACAAAAACGTGAAAAGCTCCTCTATGGAGAGAGTTGAGCAATTCCAAAGCATCAATGTGGACCGTTGTACTCTATTTAGTGCTCTTAAAAGTCTAACTTGCTAGTTGAGCCTTCGTGCCACGTTTCGTAAGGTAAAGACGCGAATAGACCAAGTTATGTCTCAAATTGCACAAAAACGTGAAAAGCTCCTCTATGGAGAGAGTTGAGCAATTCCAAAGCATCAATGTGGACCGTTGTACTCTATTTAGTGCTCTTAAAAGTCTAACTTGCTAGTTGAGCCTTCGTGCCACGTTTCGTAAGGTAAAGACGCGAATAGACCAAGTTATGTCTCAAATTGCACAAAAACGTGAAAAGCTCCTCTATGGAGAGAGTTGAGCAATTCCAAAGCATCAATGTGGACCGTTGTACTCTATTTAGTTCTTAAAGTCTAACTTGCTAGTTGAGCCTTCGTGCCACGTTTCGTAAGGTAAAGACGCGAATAGACCAAGTTATGTCTCAAATTGCACAAAAACGTGAAAAGCTCCTCTATGGAGAGAGTTGAGCAATTCCAAAGCATCAATGTGGACCGTTGTACTCTATTTAGTGCTCTTAAAAGTCTAACTTGCTAGTTGAGCCTTCGTGCCACGTTTCGTAAGGTAAAGACGCGAATAGACCAAGTTATGTCTCAAATTGCACAAAAACGTGAAAAGCTCCTCTATGGAGAGAGTTGAGCAATTCCAAAGCATCAATGTGGACCGTTGTACTCTATTTAGTGTTCTTAAAGTCTAACTTGCTAGTTGAGCCTTCGTGCCACGTTTCGTAAGGTAAAGACGCGAATAGACCAAGTTATGTCTCAAATTGCACAAAAACGTGAAAAGCTCCTCTATGGAGAGAGTTGAGCAATTCCAAAGCATCAATGTGGACCGTTGTACTCTATTTAGTGCTCTTAAAAGTCTAACTTGCTAGTTGAGCCTTCGTGCCACGTTTCGTAAGGTAAAGACGCGAATAGACCAAGTTATGTCTCAAATTGCACAAAAACGTGAAAAGCTCCTCTATGGAGAGAGTTGAGCAATTCCAAAGCATCAATGTGGACCGTTGTACTCTATTTAGTGCTCTTAAAAGTCTAACTTGCTAGTTGAGCCTTCGTGCCACGTTTCGTAAGGTAAAGACGCGAATAGACCAAGTTATGTCTCAAATTGCACAAAAACGTGAAAAGCTCCTCTATGGAGAGAGTTGAGCAATTCCAAAGCATCAATGTGGACCGTTGTACTCTATTTAGTTCTTAAAAGTCTAACTTGCTAGTTGAGCCTTCGTGCCACGTTTCGTAAGGTAAAGACGCGAATAGACCAAGTTATGTCTCAAATTGCACAAAAACGTGAAAAGCTCCTCTATGGAGAGAGTTGAGCAATTCCAAAGCATCAATGTGGACCGTTGTACTCTATTTAGTGCTCTTAAAAGTCTAACTTGCTAGTTGAGCCTTCGTGCCACGTTTCGTAAGGTAAAGACGCGAATAGACCAAGTTATGTCTCAAATTGCACAAAAACGTGAAAAGCTCCTCTATGGAGAGAGTTGAGCAATTCCAAAGCATCAATGTGGACCGTTGTACTCTATTTAGTGCTCTTAAAAGTCTAACTTGCTAGTTGAGCCTTCGTGCCACGTTTCGTAAGGTAAAGACGCGAATAGACCAAGTTATGTCTCAAATTGCACAAAAACGTGAAAAGCTCCTCTATGGAGAGAGTTGAGCAATTCCAAAGCATCAATGTGGACCGTTGTACTCTATTTAGTGCTCTTAAAGTCACTTGCTAGTTGAGCCTTCGTGCCACGTTTCGTAAGGTAAAGACGCGAATAGACCAAGTTATGTCTCAAATTGCACAAAAACGTGAAAAGCTCCTCTATGGAGAGAGTTGAGCAATTCCAAAGCATCAATGTGGACCGTTGTACTCTATTTAGTGCTCTTAAAAGTCTAACTTGCTAGTTGAGCCTTCGTGCCACGTTTCGTAAGGTAAAGACGCGAATAGACCAAGTTATGTCTCAAATTGCACAAAAACGTGAAAAGCTCCTCTATGGAGAGAGTTGAGCAATTCCAAAGCATCAATGTGGACCGTTGTACTCTATTTAGTGCTCTTAAAAGTCTAACTTGCTAGTTGAGCCTTCGTGCCACGTTTCGTAAGGTAAAGACGCGAATAGACCAAGTTATGTCTCAAATTGCACAAAAACGTGAAAAGCTCCTCTATGGAGAGAGTTGAGCAATTCCAAAGCATCAATGTGGACCGTTGTACTCTATTTAGTGCTCTTAAAAGTCTAACTTGCTAGTTGAGCCTTCGTGCCACGTTTCGTAAGGTAAAGACGCGAATAGACCAAGTTATGTCTCAAATTGCACAAAAACGTGAAAAGCTCCTCTATGGAGAGAGTTGAGCAATTCCAAAGCATCAATGTGGACCGTTGTACTCTATTTAGTGCTCTTAAAAGTCTAACTTGCTAGTTGAGCCTTCGTGCCACGTTTCGTAAGGTAAAGACGCGAATAGACCAAGTTATGTCTCAAATTGCACAAAAACGTGAAAAGCTCCTCTATGGAGAGAGTTGAGCAATTCCAAAGCATCAATGTGGACCGTTGTACTCTATTTAGTGCTCTTAAAAGTCTAACTTGCTAGTTGAGCCTTCGTGCCACGTTTCGTAAGGTAAAGACGCGAATAGACCAAGTTATGTCTCAAATTGCACAAAAACGTGAAAAGCTCCTCTATGGAGAGAGTTGAGCAATTCCAAAGCATCAATGTGGACCGTTGTACTCTATTTAGTGCTCTTAAAAGTCTAACTTGCTAGTTGAGCCTTCGTGCCACGTTTCGTAAGGTAAAAGCGAATAGACCAAGTTATGTCTCAAATTGCACAAAAACGTGAAAAGCTCCTCTATGGAGAGAGTTGAGCAATTCCAAAGCATCAATGTGGACCGTTGTACTCTATTTAGTGCTCTTAAAAGTCTAACTTGCTAGTTGAGCCTTCGTGCCACGTTTCGTAAGGTAAAGACGCGAATAGACCAAGTTATGTCTCAAATTGCACAAAAACGTGAAAAGCTCCTCTATGGAGAGAGTTGAGCAATTCCAAAGCATCAATGTGGACCGTTGTACTCTATTTAGTGCTCTTAAAAGTCTAACTTGCTAGTTGAGCCTTCGTGCCACGTTTCGTAAGGTAAAGACGCGAATAGACCAAGTTATGTCTCAAATTGCAAAAACGTGAAAAGCTCCTCTATGGAGAGAGTTGAGCAATTCCAAAGCATCAATGTGGACCGTTGTACTCTATTTAGTTCTTAGAAGTCTAACTTGCTAGTTGAGCCTTCGTGCCACGTTTCGTAAGGTAAAGACGCGAATAGACCAAGTTATGTCTCAAATTGCACAAAAACGTGAAAAGCTCCTCTATGGAGAGAGTTGAGCAATTCCAAAGCATCAATGTGGACCGTTGTACTCTATTTAGTGCTCTTAAAAGTCTAACTTGCTAGTTGAGCCTTCGTGCCACGTTTCGTAAGGTAAAGACGCGAATAGACCAAGTTATGTCTCAAATTGCACAAAAACGTGAAAAGCTCCTCTATGGAGAGAGTTGAGCAATTCCAAAGCATCAATGTGGACCGTTGTACTCTATTTAGTGCTCTTAAAAGTCTAACTTGCTAGTTGAGCCTTCGTGCCACGTTTCGTAAGGTAAAGACGCGAATAGACCAAGTTATGTCTCAAATTGCACAAAAACGTGAAAAGCTCCTCTATGGAGAGAGTTGAGCAATTCCAAAGCATCAATGTGGACCGTTGTACTCTATTTAGTGCTCTTAAAAGTCTAACTTGCTAGTTGAGCCTTCGTGCCACGTTTCGTAAGGTAAAGACGCGAATAGACCAAGTTATGTCTCAAATTGCACAAAAACGTGAAAAGCTCCTCTATGGAGAGAGTTGAGCAATTCCAAAGCATCAATGTGGACCGTTGTACTCTATTTAGTGCTCTTAAAAGTCTAACTTGCTAGTTGAGCCTTCGTGCCACGTTTCGTAAGGTAAAGACGCGAATAGACCAAGTTATGTCTCAAATTGCACAAAAACGTGAAAAGCTCCTCTATGGAGAGAGTTGAGCAATTCCAAAGCATCAATGTGGACCGTTGTACTCTATTTAGTGCTCTTAAAAGTCTAACTTGCTAGTTGAGCCTTCGTGCCACGTTTCGTAAGGTAAAGACGCGAATAGACCAAGTTATGTCTCAAATTGCAAAAACGTGAAAAGCTCCTCTATGGAGAGAGTTGAGCAATTCCAAAGCATCAATGTGGACCGTTGTACTCTATTTAGTGCTCTTAAAAGTCTAACTTGCTAGTTGAGCCTTCGTGCCACGTTTCGTAAGGTAAAGACGCGAATAGACCAAGTTATGTCTCAAATTGCACAAAAACGTGAAAAGCTCCTCTATGGAGAGAGTTGAGCAATTCCAAAGCATCAATGTGGACCGTTGTACTCTATTTAGTGCTCTTAAAAGTCTAACTTGCTAGTTGAGCCTTCGTGCCACGTTTCGTAAGGTAAAGACGCGAATAGACCAAGTTATGTCTCAAATTGCACAAAAACGTGAAAAGCTCCTCTATGGAGAGAGTTGAGCAATTCCAAAGCATCAATGTGGACCGTTGTACTCTATTTAGTTCTTAAAGTCTAACTTGCTAGTTGAGCCTTCGTGCCACGTTTCGTAAGGTAAAGACGCGAATAGACCAAGTTATGTCTCAAATTGCACAAAAACGTGAAAAGCTCCTCTATGGAGAGAGTTGAGCAATTCCAAAGCATCAATGTGGACCGTTGTACTCTATTTAGTGCTCTTAAAAGTCTAACTTGCTAGTTGAGCCTTCGTGCCACGTTTCGTAAGGTAAAGAGCGAATAGACCAAGTTATGTCTCAAATTGCACAAAAACGTGAAAAGCTCCTCTATGGAGAGAGTTGAGCAATTCCAAAGCATCAATGTGGACCGTTGTACTCTATTTAGTGTTCTTAAAGTCTAACTTGCTAGTTGAGCCTTCGTGCCACGTTTCGTAAGGTAAAGACGCGAATAGACCAAGTTATGTCTCAAATTGCACAAAAACGTGAAAAGCTCCTCTATGGAGAGAGTTGAGCAATTCCAAAGCATCAATGTGGACCGTTGTACTCTATTTAGTGCTCTTAAAGTCTAACTTGCTAGTTGAGCCTTCGTGCCACGTTTCGTAAGGTAAAGACGCGAATAGACCAAGTTATGTCTCAAATTGCACAAAAACGTGAAAAGCTCCTCTATGGAGAGAGTTGAGCAATTCCAAAGCATCAATGTGGACCGTTGTACTCTATTTAGTGCTCTTAAAAGTCTAACTTGCTAGTTGAGCCTTCGTGCCACGTTTCGTAAGGTAAAGACGCGAATAGACCAAGTTATGTCTCAAATTGCACAAAAACGTGAAAAGCTCCTCATGGAGAGAGTTGAGCAATTCCAAAGCATCAATGTGGACCGTTGTACTCTATTTAGTGCTCTTAAAAGTCTAACTTGCTAGTTGAGCCTTCGTGCCACGTTTCGTAAGGTAAAGACGCGAATAGACCAAGTTATGTCTCAAATTGCACAAAAACGTGAAAAGCTCCTCTATGGAGAGAGTTGAGCAATTCCAAAGCATCAATGTGGACCGTTGTACTCTATTTAGTCTTAAAGTCTAACTTGCTAGTTGAGCCTTCGTGCCACGTTTCGTAAGGTAAAGACGCGAATAGACCAAGTTATGTCTCAAATTGCACAAAAACGTGAAAAGCTCCTCTATGGAGAGAGTTGAGCAATTCCAAAGCATCAATGTGGACCGTTGTACTCTATTTAGTGCTCTTAAAAGTCTAACTTGCTAGTTGAGCCTTCGTGCCACGTTTCGTAAGGTAAAGACGCGAATAGACCAAGTTATGTCTCAAATTGCACAAAAACGTGAAAAGCTCCTCTATGGAGAGAGTTGAGCAATTCCAAAGCATCAATGTGGACCGTTGTACTCTATTTAGTGCTCTTAAAAGTCTAACTTGCTAGTTGAGCCTTCGTGCCACGTTTCGTAAGGTAAAGAGGCGAATAGACCAAGTTATGTCTCAAATTGCAAAAACGTGAAAAGCTCCTCTATGGAGAGAGTTGAGCAATTCCAAAGCATCAATGTGGACCGTTCTACTCTATTTAGTGTTCTTAGAAGTCTAACTTGCTAGTTGAGCCTTCGTGCCACGTTTCGTAAGGTAAAGACGCGAATAGACCAAGTTATGTCTCAAATTGCACAAAAACGTGAAAAGCTCCTCTATGGAGAGAGTTGAGCAATTCCAAAGCATCAATGTGGACCGTTGTACTCTATTTAGTGCTCTTAAAAGTCTAACTTGCTAGTTGAGCCTTCGTGCCACGTTTCGTAAGGTAAAGAGGCGAATAGACCAAGTTATGTCTCAAATTGCACAAAAACGTGAAAAGCTCCTCTATGGAGAGAGTTGAGCAATTCCAAAGCATCAATGTGGACCGTTGTACTCTATTTAGTGTTCTTAAAGTCTAACTTGCTAGTTGAGCCTTCGTGCCACGTTTCGTAAGGTAAAGACGCGAATAGACCAAGTTATGTCTCAAATTGCACAAAAACGTGAAAAGCTCCTCTATGGAGAGAGTTGAGCAATTCCAAAGCATCAATGTGGACCGTTGTACTCTATTTAGTGCTCTTAAAGTCTAACTTGCTAGTTGAGCCTTCGTGCCACGTTTCGTAAGGTAAAGACGCGAATAGACCAAGTTATGTCTCAAATTGCACAAAAACGTGAAAAGCTCCTCTATGGAGAGAGTTGAGCAATTCCAAAGCATCAATGTGGACCGTTGTACTCTATTTAGTGCTCTTAAAAGTCTAACTTGCTAGTTGAGCCTTCGTGCCACGTTTCGTAAGGTAAAGACGCGAATAGACCAAGTTATGTCTCAAATTGCACAAAAACGTGAAAAGCTCCTCTATGGAGAGAGTTGAGCAATTCCAAAGCATCAATGTGGACCGTTGTACTCTATTTAGTGTTCTTAGAAGTCTAACTTGCTAGTTGAGCCTTCGTGCCACGTTTCGTAAGGTAAAGACGCGAATAGACCAAGTTATGTCTCAAATTGCACAAAAACGTGAAAAGCTCCTCTATGGAGAGAGTTGAGCAATTCCAAAGCATCAATGTGGACCGTTGTACTCTATTTAGTGCTCTTAAAAGTCTAACTTGCTAGTTGAGCCTTCGTGCCACGTTTCGTAAGGTAAAGACGCGAATAGACCAAGTTATGTCTCAAATTGCACAAAAACGTGAAAAGCTCCTCTATGGAGAGAGTTGAGCAATTCCAAAGCATCAATGTGGACCGTTGTACTCTATTTAGTGCTCTTAAAAGTCTAACTTGCTAGTTGAGCCTTCGTGCCACGTTTCGTAAGGTAAAGACGCGAATAGACCAAGTTATGTCTCAAATTGCACAAAAACGTGAAAAGCTCCTCTATGGAGAGAGTTGAGCAATTCCAAAGCATCAATGTGGACCGTTGTACTCTATTTAGTGCTCTTAAAGTCTAACTTGCTAGTTGAGCCTTCGTGCCACGTTTCGTAAGGTAAAGACGCGAATAGACCAAGTTATGTCTCAAATTGCACAAAAACGTGAAAAGCTCCTCTATGGAGAGAGTTGAGCAATTCCAAAGCATCAATGTGGACCGTTGTACTCTATTTAGTGCTCTTAAAAGTCTAACTTGCTAGTTGAGCCTTCGTGCCACGTTTCGTAAGGTAAAGACGCGAATAGACCAAGTTATGTCTCAAATTGCACAAAAACGTGAAAAGCTCCTCTATGGAGAGAGTTGAGCAATTCCAAAGCATCAATGTGGACCGTTGTACTCTATTTAGTGCTCTTAAAAGTCTAACTTGCTAGTTGAGCCTTCGTGCCACGTTTCGTAAGGTAAAGACGCGAATAGACCAAGTTATGTCTCAAATTGCAAAAACGTGAAAAGCTCCTCTATGGAGAGAGTTGAGCAATTCCAAAGCATCAATGTGGACCGTTGTACTCTATTTAGTGCTCTTAAAAGTCTAACTTGCTAGTTGAGCCTTCGTGCCACGTTTCGTAAGGTAAAGACGCGAATAGACCAAGTTATGTCTCAAATTGCACAAAAACGTGAAAAGCTCCTCTATGGAGAGAGTTGAGCAATTCCAAAGCATCAATGTGGACCGTTGTACTCTATTTAGTGCTCTTAAAAGTCTAACTTGCTAGTTGAGCCTTCGTGCCACGTTTCGTAAGGTAAAGACGCGAATAGACCAAGTTATGTCTCAAATTGCACAAAAACGTGAAAAGCTCCTCTATGGAGAGAGTTGAGCAATTCCAAAGCATCAATGTGGACCGTTGTACTCTATTTAGTGCTCTTAAAAGTCTAACTTGCTAGTTGAGCCTTCGTGCCACGTTTCGTAAGGTAAAGAGGCGAATAGACCAAGTTATGTCTCAAATTGCACAAAAACGTGAAAAGCTCCTCTATGGAGAGAGTTGAGCAATTCCAAAGCATCAATGTGGACCGTTGTACTCTATTTAGTGCTCTTAAAAGTCTAACTTGCTAGTTGAGCCTTCGTGCCACGTTTCGTAAGGTAAAGACGCGAATAGACCAAGTTATGTCTCAAATTGCACAAAAACGTGAAAAGCTCCTCTATGGAGAGAGTTGAGCAATTCCAAAGCATCAATGTGGACCGTTGTACTCTATTTAGTGCTCTTAAAAGTCTAACTTGCTAGTTGAGCCTTCGTGCCACGTTTCGTAAGGTAAAGACGCGAATAGACCAAGTTATGTCTCAAATTGCACAAAAACGTGAAAAGCTCCTCTATGGAGAGAGTTTAGAAATTCCAAAGCATCAATTGTTGGATCGGATGGCACCACAAGAGGGGGGGTGAATTGTGTCCTTAGTCAATTTTAGACTAGGTCACCTTTTTTTTTGTTTCACCCTAAGCGGAAGCTAAATACCAAATTGAGTACTAGTGTAGATGTATATAAATCAAGTAGAACAATCAATTCGAGCAAATCACATATAAAATCTTAATATGATTGTATGGTCTCCTAATGGCAGATTTGAGCACAAAGCAATCAAATAAGCTCAAGCAAGTCAAGGACAATTGATATAAGCAAGATAGATAACTTTAAGATCAAGAACCAAGCAAGATGATCAAGTATGTATATGTCACTTGTAAAACAAATGTAATTAGGGCACAAAATCAGATTTGACAATTAATTGAACAAGCTTGACTCTAGCAACCTAAATGATCAATTTCAAGTATGTATGATATGAGAATGCAATGCTAATTGAAATTGCTGGAAAGTAAAAGAGGCAAGAGATTTATAGTGGTTCGGCTTAACCCAAGCCTACTCCACTCCCCAAGTCCCACTTGGGAATTTCAAACACTCCACTATAGCTTGTTCAACCGAGTCAAGCGGAACTCATACAACCAGTGTTTTTGTAGCTCAAACACCAAACTTTACACACCGTGTGGTTTATAGCTCACCACACCAAACTCTACACACCGTGTGGTTTGTAGCTCACCACACTAACTTAATCAACAAAATACAAGCTCAAAAATGGCTCTAAGAATAACCGGGTATGAGATAAGTTTAGGCTCAAAGGCTGGCTCTTTAGTAGCTAGATATGGAAGTGTTTAGGCTCAATTTATGTTCTGGAAATCAGATTGTTCAAGTAAGAAAATGGCTCTTGAGGAAATGATAAGAATCAAGTAAGAAAGGCTCAAGAGTAACAATAAAGCTTTACTTGGCTAGTGTGTATGATCTCTCTTCAAAATCAAGTATGTAATCAAGGAATGAATGAGTGAAAGAATGAAAGCTTAGAAGATGAAGAACACTAGAGAGAGAGAGTGTAATTTTCGGCCAAGTATATGCACCATAGACAAAGAGTTAGTTTTTATAGAAATTGTGGAGTGTAAGCTCATGAAATGAGGGCCATTGGATTGATATGAAAGATATGGACCCTTGGATCATTATAGACGTTAGAAGGCTTAGAGAAGTGTGAAAATGATTACAACAAGTCTTTTTTGGTAGGAAGAAATAATGGCTTTTGGATGGATATAGACTTTGGAGGCCATCTTGAAAGATACAACAATTGACTTGAGAAAAGTTTGTCTTTTAGGTGGAGTAAATCATGGCTTTTGATGGATATAGACTTTAGAGGCATCTTGAAAGATACAACAATTGACTTGAGAAAAGTTTGTCTCTTAGGTGGAATAAATGATGGCCTTTGGATCAAATGAAGATTCAATTTTGGCCATAGGATGTAAAGTAGGAGAGATAAGAATAAGCTTGAATCTTTGGCCATTGGATTAAAATGTGATTTTGATGTAGAGAGAATATGATCCATTGGATGTGGAGTGTCTTGGTGGGAAAGAGAAATGGTTTTGAAATAAAGCTTCCCACACATGTGAAGAGAAAAACTTGTCATAAGACTTGTTGTACCTCTTGTCTCCTCCTTTCAAATTAACTTTTCCTTCTCTTCTCTTTTTGGCTCCAAGTCTTCTAGTTAAGATGTAACTATGGTTAACTTGTCTTCTTTGCCATGTCATCAATGCCATGTCAACAATGCCATGTCAGCTGCCACGTCACGTCCGTCGATTCTGACTTTGACTAGAAAGTTAATTTTACTTCAATTGATCCCAATTAAGCTCCAAGACATCTTTGGCAAAACTTGACTTATGTTGACCACGAAATTGACTTTCTTAATCATGTTTGACACTGATTAAGCCTTCACTAATGTTGGTCAAGGATGACATTAGGACCAATTTACGTTTTGGTCACCCTACACACAAATCATACTCAAGACATGCTATGTAAACCCTTTTAGGATTTCTTGCAATTAGTCCACGTTAGTTCAATAATCAAATCATCAAATAAGCACAATTGAACTAGTTTAATATAAGTCTTGAATTCCTAAACTAATCAAGTAGGCATATGCACCTAGGTTTCTCAATACAATCAATAGATCAAAGTTCAATCAAAACATGCCGTTGTAATCACTCAAACATATATTCAACATTCTCCCCCTTTTGATGATTACAAAATAACTTATGTAACTTTGAGCTATTTTCTTTAATTCACATGAGAAACTCTCCCCCTCACATTATGCTTCACACAAATAAACTTCCTATAAGCATATGTTTCAATAAACACAAGGGAATTGCAATTCAAGACAAGTAAAGTATCAATAGGCAAGGTCTATACAATATGACATTCAAGTTCCTCCCCCTTAACCTATGCATACCAAACTTTAAAGTTCAAAGTATATTTCTCCCCCTTTATTTTGTAAATGCATCCAAAAGGTGTTCAATATAAGCAATGCATAAAATTCATACACATATCAAGGACTCATTCTCATGCCAAGATTACCTCTTAAAAATTCAAATCTCTCTTGGTTTAGAGGTTTCGTTAGTATGTCCGCAAGTTGGTTCATTGTGTCCACATAATCTAATTTAATTGTCCCTTGAGTCACATGGTCTCTAATAAAATGATGCCTAATTTCAATATGTTTAGCCTTAGAATGATGCACCGGATTTTTAGAAAGGCTAATGGCACTAGTATTATCACAATATATAGGAATATCTTTTAATTTAAGTCCAAAATCATTTAGTTGTTGTCTAATCCATAAGAGTTGAGCACAACAACTCCCTATAGCCATATATTCGGCTTCGGTGGTAGATAGGGCAACACAAGGTTGTTTCTTGGAGAACCAAGAAATAAGCATACTCCCTAGGAATTGGCATGTACCCGAAGTACTCTTCCTATTTATCTTACATCCAGCAAAGTCGGCATCACTATATGCATGTAAATCAAACAATGAATTTTTGTCATACCATAAGCCAAGAGTTGATGTATGCCTAAGATACCTAAATATTCTCTTAACCGCTAGGAAATGAGAATGCATAGGCTGACTTTGAAATCTAGCACACATGCATACACTAAACATAATGTCGGGTCTACTAGAGGTCAAATACAAAAGTGAACCAATCATGGACCTATACATTTTAGAATCATAAGGTTGTCCATCTTCATCTTTTTCAAGTTTAGTTGACACACTCATAGGAGTAGGAGAAGGGTTCAAGGAATCAAAACCAAACTTTTAAGCATATCATGAATATATTTAGTTTGACTAATATGTATACCTCCCTTAGTTTGTTTAACTTGTAGTCCTAAAAAGAAGGTAAGTTCACCCATCATAGACATCTCAAATTCACTTTTCATGCACAACTCAAATTCTTTGCACATAGCTCATTAGTAGCACCAAATATAATGTCATCTACATATATTTGAACAATAAGCATGTCATGACCTTTTTCCTTTAAGAACAAAGTGCTATCAATTCTTCCTCTTTTAAAACCATTTTGAATTAAGAATGAGGAAAGTCTATCATACCATGCCCTAGGTGCTTGTTTCAAACCATACAAGGCTTTTGTCAATTTATAAACATGGTTTGGAAAGTTAGGATCTTCAAATCCGGGTGGTTGCTTTACATACACATTCTCATTGATAAAACCATTCAAAAATGCACTTTTGACATCCATTTGATAAAGTTTAAAACCTTTGAAACATGCAAATGCCATAAGCAACCTAATAGCTTCTAACCTAGCTACGGGGGCAAATGTTTCTTCATAGTCAATCCCTTCTTCTTGGTTGTACCCTTGTGCAACCAACCTAGCCTTGTTTCTAATAACTTCACCATCTTCATTCATTTTGTTCTTAAACACCCATTTAGTTCCAATTATGGTTTGGTCTTTAGGTCTTGGAACTAAATGCCAAACTTCATTCCTAGTGAATTGATTCAACTCATCTTGCATAGCAATAATCCATTTATCATCAAGCAAAGCATCATCAATGTTTCTAGGTTCTATTTGAGAAATTAAGGCATAAGAACCATGCACATCAACAATTAAAGCAGTATTCATTAAATTTGCAGTCACATTATCTACCACATTAGCATGCATATCATTATCATTAGGAGCTAAGTGAGATCTACGAGTCCTTACCCCTTGATGCAAATCGCCAATTATGAGTTGTTTGGGATGCTTGTGTTTGTCCTTCACTTGCAGCCATGATGTAGGAGCTGTAGTTTCACTATTGGAGGCCACGGGTGCAACCTCACTTTCTTCCAAGCCCACGGGTGCATCACTATTTTGTGTCTCCTCGTGCTCATTTCCTCCCTCTTTGCTTGGTCCATCATCTTTAGGTGTAGGAGAGTCATCTTTATCATCTTTTAAGCTCCTAACTCAATGTCATCATTCTCAAGCAAAGGGTCAAATGCAAGAGTTTCAATAAATTTAACATGAATGGACTCTTCTATTCTCCTAGACTTTGGATTGTAAACTCTATAAGCTCTAGAAGTTAAAGCATAGCCAACAAATACACAAGGAGTAGATTTTGCATCAAATTTATCTAAGTCATCCTTTGTGTTTAGTACATAACATTTGCAACCAAAAACTCTAAAGTAGTCAACCTTAGGTTTTCTATCATTCCAAATCTCATAAGGTGTCTTATTTATCTTCTTTCTAATAGATAACCTATTTGTAACATAGCATGCACAATTAATGGCCTCGGCCCACAAGAACTTAGGCAAATCATGTTCACAAAGCATAGTCCTAGCAATTTCTTGTAAAGTTCTATTTTTCCTTTCTACCACCCCATTTTGTTGGGGTGTCCTAGGTGAAGAGAAATCATGTCTAATGCCATATTCATCACATAGATCAATAAATGCATGATTATCAAATTCTCCTCCATGATCACTCCTAATCTTGCTAATGCTTATGTTCTTTTCATTTTGAAGCCTCTTGATTAGTTTTGAAAACTCATGAATGGTCTCATGTTTATGTGCAAGGAAAATCACCCAAGTATATCTAGAATAATCATCAACAATTACAAAGGCATAGGATCTACCACCTACACTTTTAACTCTACTTGGACCAAACAAATCAAGATGCAAAAGTTCTAAAACCCTAGTAGTTGAAATCTGGTTTTTAGACTTGAAAGACTCCCTAGTGTGTTTTCCTCTAATGCATGGCTCACAAGCATCATACATGTCAAAGTTCAAAGAAGGTATGCCTCTAACAAGATTATTTCTAACCAATTTTTCAATTGTAGAAATTCCTATATGTCCTAATCTTCTATGCCATATATTCACATCACTAATATTGGAAATCAAGCATTTAAGTTTGCAATCATTCAAGTCTTTCAAATTAATAGAATACACATTACCATCTCTTTTTCCTACAAGCACACATTCATTCATGGCATTTAAAAACTCACACTTTGAATCATCAAAACATATGCGCAAGCCACCATCACACAATTGAGAAATACTAAGAAGGTTAAAAGATAATCCATCAACTAATTGCACATTAGAGATAGAGAAAGAGGATACATCACCTATGGATCCTTGACCAAGGATCCTACCCTTCTTGTTGTCACCAAAAGTCACATGACCACCATTAGAGAACTTCTTGAGAGAAGAAAAAGAACTTGAGTTCCCGGTCATGTGTCTTGAGCAACCACTATCCAAGTACCACTTGGAAGCCTTAGAACTTTTGATTTTCAAGAACACCTACATTAGTTCAATTCGCTTTAGGTACCCAATTTCTTTTGGGTCCTAGGAGGTTAGCATCAAGAATCTTGGTTCCCTTTGGAACCCACATTTGCTTAACTTTCTTGCCAAACACATATTGAAACTTTGGAAAAACTTTGGCATTCAAGTTATGCATATATGCATCATTTGAAGAATGAAATGAAGT
>NW_024056275.1:0-28894 GCF_013401445.1 Tripterygium wilfordii | reverse complement strand
AGCCTAACTTGCTAGTTTAGCTTTCGTACAACGTTTCATAGATAAAGATGTGAATAGACCAAGTTATCTTTCAAATTGCACAAAAAGGTGAAAAGCACGTCTATTGAGAGTTGAGCAATTCCAAAGCTTCAAAGTGGACCGTTGTACTCCATTGAGTGTTCTATCGAAGTCTAACTTGCTAGTTTTGGCTTTCGTACAACGTTTCATTAGATAAGATGTGAATAGACCAGTTATCTTTCAAATTGCACAAAAAGGTGAAAAGCAGTCTACAAGAGAGTTGAGCAATTCCAAAGCTTCCAAAGTGGTTCGTTGTACTCCATGAATGTTCTAGAAGTCTAACTTGCTAGTTTTGAATTCGTACAACGTTTCATTAGATAAAGATGTGAATAGACCAAGTTATCTTTCAAATTGCCCAAAAAGGTGAAAAGCACGTCTGTGGAGAGGGTTGGCAATTCCAAAGCTTCAAAGTGGATCGTTGTACTCCATTGATGTTCTTAGAAGTCTAACTTGCTAGTTTTGCTTTCGTACAAAGTTTCATTAGATAAAGATGTGAATAGACCAAGTTATCTTTCAGTGCACAAAAAGGTGAAAAGCACGTCTATGGAAAGAGTTGAGCAATGCCAAAGCTTCAAAGTGGATCGTTGTACTGCATTGAGTGTTCTTAGAAGCCTAACTTGCTAGTTTAGCTTTCGTATAACGTTTCGTTAGATAAGGACGCGAATAGACCAAGTTATCTATCAAATTGCACAAAAAGGTGAAAAAGCACGTCTATGGAGAGAGGTGAGCAATTCCAAAGCTTCAAAGTGGATCGTTGTACTGCATTCAGTGTTTCATAGAAGCCTAACTTGCTATTTGCTTTCGTACAACGTTTCATTAGATAAAGATTTGAATAGACCAGTTATCTTTCAAATTGCACAAAAAGGTGAAAAGGACGTCTACGGAGAAAGTTGAGCAATTCCAAAGCTATCAAAGTGGACGTTGTACTCCATTGAGTGTTCTTAGAAGTCTAACTTGCTAGTTTTGCTTTCGTACAACGTTTCATTAGATAAAGATGTGAATAGACCCAAGTTATCTTTCAAATTGCACAAAAAGGTGAAAAGCACGTCTACGGAAGAGTTGAGCAATTCCAAAGGTTCAAGTGGACGTTGTACTCCATTGAGTGTTCTTAGAAGTCTAACTTGCTAGTTTTGCTTTCGTACAACGTTTCATTAGATAAAGATGTGAATAGACCAAGTTATCTTTCAAATTGCACAAAAAAGGTGAAAAGCACGTCTACGGAGAGAGTTGAGCATTCCAAAGCTTCAAAGTGGACCGTTGTACTCCATTGAGTGTTCTTAGAAGTCTAACTTGCTAGTTTTGCTTTCGTACAACGTTTCATTAGATAAAGATGTGAATAGACCAAGTTATCTTTCAAATTGCACAAAAAGGTGAAAAGCACGTCTACGGAGAGAGTTGAGCAATTCCAAAGGTTCAAAGTGGTTCGTTGTACTCCATTGAATGTTCTAAGAAGTCTAACTTGCTAGTCTAGAATTCGTACAACGTTTCATTAGATAAAGATGTGAATAGACCAAGTTATCTTTCAAATTGCACAAAAAGGTGAAAAGCACGTCTATGGAGAGAGTTGAGCAATTCCAAAGCTTCAAAGTGGACCGTTTGTTGGACCAAAGGTCCTATATTTTTTGTTTTGATGATTGTATCATGCTACGCTATTTGATTACATGATCTTTGTGATGAATTTGATGGTAAATTGATTGAATTTGAGACTTCTCTTAATTGGTTTTTCATTCAAGTGTTTTAAAACTAGTGAAACTCAACGATCGTTTTTATATCAAATGACATCTAAATGAGCTGAATTTTTACAGAGACATTAATCACATCATAAGGAACATTTTACATGAAGGAATAAATAACAAATTCTGCCGTTTAGTAGCTGAAAATCTGTGCCCTAGTTCATATCCGAAAATTATGTTTATTTTTGTCTTAATTGAGTGCTTATGTGACTAAATGATATTTGTTTGAGCTGGAAACTTATATGTACATAAGTCCATATATATTATGATGTTATATGCTCAAATTTTGATTATTTGAACTCAACTAACCTATGGTTCAAGCATGAAGCTCAAATGAGCTTACAAGCATATCTTAAGGTTTTTCAGGTTAAGACAAGAGTCGTAGTAATCCGGCTCTGTCCAAGAATAGTCTCGTAAGACTTAGGACAAGCTATGAAAATCCTAAGCACTCTTGCAAATCCACTAGAAGGTGAATGTTGAAAATGTCCAATTCAGACAAGAAGTGTTCATTTCAGACAAGGTGTGTCCAATTAAGACAAGCTGTGTCAATTTCAGACAAGCACTTTATGGAGAGTATTTGATGGAGATTTCAACAAACTACATTCAAAATTTAAAGAGAGGATTCGAAATTCAAAGTTGGAGATTCGAAATTCGAAATTCAAAATCAAGTCAAGGTTTGTTGCATGATTTTCGAAATTCAGTGTACAAGAACAAGAATGTGGCAAGGTTCAAGATGTGTTGCTGTATTTTTTGAAGATCAAAATCAAAGTTTGTTTGCAACTTATGAGGAGATAACCAAGAGAGAGATTCAAGTCCTTGAAATCAAATTTTCAAAGTTAAAGCTGAGGAGATATCTTCAAAGGAGCTTTGATTGGCTGAAATTTGAAAGAAGATGAAGCCAATTTCAAAAGTCATGTTGGTAAAGAATCTCATTCAAGTCAAAATGGAGCTGTTATGATCAAGTGGTTGCATTTCTTCAACAAGAGACTTAAATGGACGAAAATCTTTGGTGAACATGGCCAAGTATGTTGTCCTACATTCAAAGACAAGAGATTGATACATTTGAATGGAGGAAATCAAGTTTGTTGGCAGAATTGTTCAAAGAAAGGCTGTTGCACTATAAAAGGAGAATATCAAGTTTGTTTTTCAAAAACTACATTCAAATTCAAAGTTCAAGTGAAGATGAGAAGATCAAGGGATGCTCTCAACTATCTCTACTTGGCTTTCCTATAAATAGCCATCCATACAAGAGGAGAAGACACAAGACTTGCTACAAGCTACATAGCCTATTCTCTCAAGCTCTCTTTCTCTCCAGCAAAGCCAAGTCTTCCAAGTCTAGTTTTACAAGCATATATTGTTGTTACTAAAAAGCTCTCCTACAACTTTATATTTCAATCCTACCTGTGAGCCTTTGTCAAATTTGTAAGAGTTCCCTCAGACCTTGTTGGTTAAACACTAGAGTGGAACCTAGAGCCTAAAATTGTATCTCTTACCTTGTGAGGTTGTGAAAAGTTTAAGGGTGACTTGTAAAAACCCTCTGTGAGTTGTTTGGTTTCTTGAGGAAACTGTTTATCCTAGTGGATTTGAAAATCCTAAGCAAGGGTGCTTAGGTAGTACGACGTAGGAGGGTGCTCCGAACTACTATAAATCATCGTGTGCTTTACTTTTCGTTCATTTATTGTTTTGCATTCGTTGATTCTTTACTTGTTCAATTCTGCCATATATAATTCCTGATCATTCTATTATCTTGTGATAATTTTGGGTGACTTGAATTTGAAAGTTCATTTCTCTACTCATTACTTGCAAAATCAAATCTGCTCATTTTCTGTTTATATTGGTCAAAACTTTTCCAAGCATTCTAATATTGATATTCTCAGCTGTTTTCATAATCTGGTACTTGGTTGATGGTTTAGAGTTAAAGTTTGATTTTCGGTTCACATCTAAATATATTGTTCTTAATATTGATATTTTAGTCCCTTTAACCTACTTTATGAAATTCTGAATTAGTGTGTTGATTACTTGAATCCTAGCATCTTATATCATATATATTCGTTTATATACATCTTATATAGTTGTGTTCTACTTGCCTTATCATTTTGGATTAAGATATTGCATTTGAAACTGAAATTGATTTGAACCGGTTAGGGCTATACTAGTAAAGACCAACTTCTATACTTTGTGTCTTTGTTTTTGTGATCTATTTGCTGTTTAAAAGTAAGGGGATTCCTAGTTGGAATTTGGGGAAACAATTCACCCCCCCCTCTTGTGTCGCCTAGGTCCTACACCGTTGTACTCCATTGAGTGTTCTTAGAAGTCTAACTTGCTAGTTTTGCTTTCGTACAATGTTTCATTAGATAAAGATGTGAATAGACCAAGTTATCTTTCAAATTGCACAAAAAGGTGAAAAGCACGTCTACGGAGAGAGTTGAGCAATTCCAAAGCTTCAAAGTGGTTCGTTGTACTCCATTGAATGTTCTAAGAAGTCTAACTTGCTAGTTTAGAATTCGTACAACGTTTCATTAGATAAAGATGTGAATAGACCAAGTTATCTTTCAAATTGCACAAAAAGGTGAAAAGCACGTCTATGGAGAGAGTTGAGCAATTCCAAAGGTTCAAAGTGGACCGTTGTACTCCATTGAGTGTTCTTAGAAGTCTAACTTGCTAGTTTTGCTTTCGTACAACGTTTCATTAGATAAAGATGTGAATAGACCAAGTTATCTTTCAAATTGCACAAAAAGGTGAAAAGCACGTCTACGGAGAGAGTTGAGCAATTCCAAAGCTTCAAAGTGGACCGTTGTACTCCATTGACTGTTCTTAGAAGTCTAACTTGCTAGTTTTGCTTTCGTACAACGTTTCATTAGATAAAGATGTGAATAGACCAAGTTATCTTTCAAATTGCACAAAAAGGTGAAAAGCACGTCTACAAAGAGAGTTGAGCAATTCCAAAGCTTCAAAGTGGTTCGTTGTACTCCATTGAATGTTCTAAGAAGTCTAACTTGCTAGTTTAGAATTCGTTACAACGTTTCATTAGATAAAGATGTGAATAGACCAAGTTATCTTTCAAATTGCACAAAAAGGTGAAAAGCACGTCTATGGAGAGAGTTGAGCAATTCCAAAGCTTCAAAGTGGATCGTTGTACTCCATTGAGTGTTCTTAGAAGTCTAACTTGCTAGTTTTGCTTTCGTACAAAGTTTCATTAGATAAAGATGTGAATAGACCAAGTTATCTTTCAAAGTGCACAAAAAGGTGAAAAGCACGTCTATGGAGAGAGTTGAGCAATGCCAAAGCTTCAAAGTGGATCGTTGTACTGCATTGAGTGTTCTTAGAAGCCTAACTTGCTAGTTTAGCTTTCGTATAACGTTTCGTTAGATAAGGACGCGAATAGACCAAGTTATCTTTCAAATTGCACAAAAAGGTGAAAAGCACGTCTATGGAGAGAGGTGAGCAATTCCAAAGCTTCAAAGTGGATCGTTGTACTGCATTCAGTGTTCTTAGAAGCCTAACTTGCTAGTTTTGCTTTCGTACAACGTTTCATTAGATAAAGATTTGAATAGACCAAGTTATCTTTCAAATTGCACAAAAAGGTGAAAAGCACGTCTACGGAGAGAGTTGAGCAATTCCAAAGCTTCAAAGTGGACCGTTGTACTCCATTGAGTGTTCTTAGAAGTCTAACTTGCTAGTTTTGCTTTCGTACAACGTTTCATTAGATAAAGATGTGAATAGACCAAGTTATCTTTCAAATTGCACAAAAAGGTGAAAAGCACGTCTATGGAGAGAGGTGAGCAATTCCAAAGCTTCAAAGTGGATCGTTGTACTGCATTCAGTGTTCTTAGAAGCCTAACTTGCTAGTTTTGCTTTCGTACAACGTTTCATTAGATAAAGATTTGAATAGACCAAGTTATCTTTCAAATTGCACAAAAAGGTGAAAAGCACGTCTACGGAGAGAGTTGAGCAATTCCAAAGCTTCAAAGTGGACCGTTGTACTCCATTGAGTGTTCTTAGAAGTCTAACTTGCTAGTTTTGCTTTCGTACAACGTTTCATTAGATAAAGATGTGAATAGACCAAGTTATCTTTCAAATTGCACAAAAAGGTGAAAAGCACGTCTACAAAGAGAGTTGAGCAATTCCAAAGCTTCAAAGTGGTTCGTTGTACTCCATTGAATGTTCTAAGAAGTCTAACTTGCTAGTTTAGAATTCGTACAACGTTTCATTAGATAAAGATGTGAATAGACCAAGTTATCTTTCAAATTGCACAAAAAGGTGAAAAGCACGTCTATGGAGAGAGTTGAGCAATTCCAAAGCTTCAAAGTGGATCGTTGTACTCCATTGAGTGTTCTTAGAAGTCTAACTTGCTAGTTTTGCTTTCGTACAAAGTTTCATTAGATAAAGATGTGAATAGACCAAGTTATCTTTCAAAGTGCACAAAAAGGTGAAAAGCACGTCTATGGAGAGAGTTGAGCAATGCCAAAGCTTCAAAGTGGATCGTTGTACTGCATTGAGTGTTCTTAGAAGCCTAACTTGCTAGTTTAGCTTTCGTATAACGTTTCGTTAGATAAGGACGCGAATAGACCAAGTTATCTTTCAAATTGCACAAAAAGGTGAAAAGCACGTCTATGGAGAGAGGTGAGCAATTCCAAAGCTTCAAAGTGGATCGTTGTACTGCATTGAGTGTTCTTAGAAGCCTAACTTGCTAGTTTTGCTTTCGTACAACGTTTCATTAGATAAAGATGTGAATAGACCAAGTTATCTTTCAAATTGCACAAAAAGGTGAAAAGCACGTCTATGGAGAGAGTTGAGCAACTCCAAAGCTTCAAAGTGGACCGTTGTACTCCATTGAGTGTTCTTAGAAGTCTAACTTGCTAGTTTTGCTTTCGTACAACGTTTCATTAGATAAAGATGTGAATAGACCAAGTTATCTTTCAAATTGCACAAAAAGGTGAAAAGCACGTCTACGGAGAGAGTTGAGCAATTCCAAAGCTTCAAAGTGGACCGTTGTACTCCATTGAGTGTTCTTAGAAGTCTAACTTGCTAGTTTTGCTTTCGTACAACGTTTCATTAGATAAAGATGTGAATAGACCAAGTTATCTTTCAAATTGCACAAAAAGGTGAAAAGCACGTCTACGGAGAGAGTTGAGCAATTCCAAAGCTTCAAAGTGGACCGTTGTACTCCATTGAGTGTTCTTAGAAGTCTAACTTGCTAGTTTTGCTTTCGTACAACGTTTCATTAGATAAAGATGTGAATAGACCAAGTTATCTTTCAAATTGCACAAAAAGGTGAAAAGCACGTCTACAAAGAGAGTTGAGCAATTCCAAAGCTTCAAAGTGGTTCGTTGTACTCCATTGAATGTTCTAAGAAGTCTAACTTGCTAGTTTAGAATTCGTACAACGTTTCATTAGATAAAGATGTGAATAGACCAAGTTATCTTTCAAATTGCACAAAAAGGTGAAAAGCACGTCTATGGAGAGAGTTGAGCAATTCCAAAGCTTCAAAGTGGATCGTTGTACTCCATTGAGTGTTCTTAGAAGTCTAACTTGCTAGTTTTGCTTTCGTACAAAGTTTCATTAGATAAAGATGTGAATAGACCAAGTTATCTTTCAAAGTGCACAAAAAGGTGAAAAGCACGTCTATGAAGAGAGTTGAGCAATGCCAAAGCTTCAAAGTGGATCGTTGTACTGCATTGAGTGTTCTTAGAAGCCTAACTTGCTAGTTTAGCTTTCGTATAACGTTTCGTTAGATAAGGACGCGAATAGACCAAGTTATCTTTCAAATTGCACAAAAGGTGAAAAGCACGTCTATGGAGAGAGGTGAGCAATTCCAAAGCTTCAAAGTGGATCGTTGTACTGCATTCAGTGTTCTTAGAAGCCTAACTTGCTAGTTTTGCTTTCGTACAACGTTTCATTAGATAAAGATTTGAATAGACCAAGTTATCTTTCAAATTGCACAAAAAGGTGAAAGCACGTCTACGGAGAGAGTTGAGCAATTCCAAAGCTTCAAAGTGGACCGTTGTACTCCATTGAGTGTTCTTAGAAGTCTAACTTGCTAGTTTTGCTTTTGTACAACGTTTCATTAGATAAAGATGTGAATAGACAAAGTTATCTTTCAAATTGCACAAAAAGGTGAAAAGCACGTCTACGGAGAGAGTTGAGCAATTCCAAAGCTTCAAAGTGGACCGTTGTACTCCATTGAGTGTTCTTAGAAGTCTAACTTGCTAGTTTTGCTTTCGTACAACGTTTCATTAGATAAAGATGTGAATAGACCAAGTTATCTTTCAAATTGCACAAAAAGGTGAAAAGCACGTCTACGGAGAGAGTTGAGCAATTCCAAAGCTTCAAAGTGGACCGTTGTACTCCATTGAGTGTTCTTAGAAGTCTAACTTGCTAGTTTTGCTTTCGTACAACGTTTCATTAGATAAAGATGTGAATAGACCAAGTTATCTTTCAAATTGCACAAAAAGGTGAAAAGCACGTCTACGGAGAGAGTTGAGCAATTCCAAAGCTTCAAAGTGGACCGTTGTACTCCATTGAGTGTTCTTAGAAGTCTAACTTGCTAGTTTTGCTTTCGTACAACGTTTCATTAGATAAAGATGTGAATAGACCAAGTTATCTTTCAAATTGCACAAAAAGGTGAAAAGCACGTCTACGAAGAGAGTTGAGCAATTCCAAAGCTTCAAAGTGGTTCGTTGTACTCCATTGAATGTTCTTAAGAAGTCTAACTTGCTAGTTTAGAATTCGTACAACGTTTCATTAGATAAAGATGTGAATAGACCAAGTTATCTTTCAAATTGCACAAAAAGGTGAAAAGCACGTCTATGGAGAGAGTTGAGCAATTCCAAAGCTTCAAAGTGGATCGTTGTACTCCATTGAGTGTTCTTAGAAGTCTAACTTGCTAGTTTTGCTTTCGTACAAAGTTTCATTAGATAAAGATGTGAATAGACCAAGTTATCTTTCAAAGTGCACAAAAGGTGAAAAGCACGTCTATGGAGAGAGTTGAGCAATTCCAAAGCTTCAAAGTGGATCGTTGTACTGCATTGAGTGTTCTTAGAAGTCTAACTTGCTAGTTTAGCTTTCGTATAACGTTTCAGTTAGATAAGGACGCTGAATAGACCAAGTTATCTTTCAAATTGCACAAAAAGGTGAAAAGCACGTCTATGGAGAGAGTTGAGCAATTTCCAAAGCTTCAAAGTGGATCGTTGTACTCCATTGAGTGTTCTTAGAAGTCTAACTTGCTAGTTTTGCTTTCGTACAACGTTTCATTAGATAAAGATGTGAATAGACCAAGTTATCTTTCAAATTGCACAAAAAGGTGAAAAGCACGTCTATGGAGAGAGTTGAGCAACTTCCAAAGCTTCAAAGTGGATCGTTGTACTCCATTGAGTGTTCTTAGAAGTCTAACTTGCTAGTTTTAGCTTTCGTACAACGTTTCATTAGATAAAGATGTGAATAGACCAAGTTATCTTTCAAATTGCACAAAAAGGTGAAAAGCACGTCTATGGAGAGAGTTGAGCAATTCCAAAGCTTCAAAGTGGACCGTTGTACTCCATTGAGTGTTCTTAGAAGTCTAACTTGCTAGTTTTGCTTTCGTACAACGTTTCATTAGATAAAGATGTGAATAGACCAAGTTATCTTTCAAATTGCACAAAAAGGTGAAAAGCACGTCTACGGAGAGAGTTGAGCAATTCCAAAGCTTCAAAGTGGACCGTTGTACTCCATTGAGTGTTCTTAGAAGTCTAACTTGCTAGTTTTGCTTTCGTACAACGTTTCATTAGATAAAGATGTGAATAGACCAAGTTATCTTTCAAATTGCACAAAAAGGTGAAAAGCACGTCTACTGGAAGAGAGTTGAGCAATTCCAAAGCTTCAAAGTGGATCGTTGTACTCATTGAGTGTTCTTAGAAGTCCTAACTTGCTAGTTTTAGCTTTCGTACAACGTTTCATTAGATAAAGATGTGAATAGACCAAGTTATCTTTCAAATTGCACAAAAAGGTGAAAAGCACGTCTATGGAGAGAGTTGAGCAATTCCTAAAGCTTCAAAGTGGATCGTTGTACTCCATTGCAGTGTTCTTAGAAGTCCTAACTTGCTAGTTTTTCCTTTCGTACAACGTTTCATTAGATAAAGATGTGAATAGACCAAGTTATCTTTCAAATTGCACAAAAAGGTGAAAAGCACGTCTACGGAGAGAGTTGAGCAATTTCCAAAGCTTCAAAGTGGACCGTTGTACTCCATTGAGTGTTCTTAGAAGTCTAACTTGCTAGTTTTGCTTTCGTACAACGTTTCATTAGATAAAGATGTGAATAGACCAAGTTATCTTTCAAATTGCACAAAAAGGTGAAAAGCACGTCTACGGAGAGAGTTGAGCAATTCCAAAGGTTCAAAGTGGACCGTTGTACTCCATTGAGTGTTCTTAGAAGTCTAACTTGCTAGTTTTGCTTTCGTACAACGTTTCATTAGATAAAGATGTGAATAGACCAAGTTATCTTTCAAATTGCACAAAAAGGTGAAAAGCACGTCTACGGAGAGAGTTGAGCAATTCCAAAGCTTCAAAGTGGACCGTTGTACTCCATTGACTGTTCTTAGAAGTCTAACTTGCTAGTTTTGCTTTCGTACAACGTTTCATTAGATAAAGATGTGAATAGACCAAGTTATCTTTCAAATTGCACAAAAAGGTGAAAAGCACGTCTACGGAGAGAGTTGAGCAATTCCAAAGGTTCAAAGTGGTTCGTTGTACTCCATTGAATGTTCTAAGAAGTCTAACTTGCTAGTCTAGAATTCGTACAACGTTTCATTAGATAAAGATGTGAATAGACCAAGTTATCTTTCAAATTGCACAAAAAGGTGAAAAGCACGTCTATGGAGAGAGTTGAGCAATTCCAAAGCTTCAAAGTGGACCGTTGTACTCCATTGAGTGTTCTTAGAAGTCTAACTTGCTAGTTTTGCTTTCGTACAATGTTTCATTAGATAAAGATGTGAATAGACCAAGTTATCTTTCAAATTGCACAAAAAGGTGAAAAGCACGTCTACGGAGAGAGTTGAGCAATTCCAAAGCTTCAAAGTGGTTCGTTGTACTCCATTGAATGTTCTAAGAAGTCTAACTTGCTAGTTTAGAATTCGTACAACGTTTCATTAGATAAAGATGTGAATAGACCAAGTTATCTTTCAAATTGCACAAAAAGGTGAAAAGCACGTCTATGGAGAGAGTTGAGCAATTCCAAAGCTTCAAAGTGGATCGTTGTACTCCATTGAGTGTTCTTAGAAGTCTAACTTGCTAGTTTTGCTTTCGTACAAAGTTTCATTAGATAAAGATGTGAATAGACCAAGTTATCTTTCAAAGTGCACAAAAAGGTGAAAAGCACGTCTATGGAAAGAGTTGAGCAATGCCAAAGCTTCAAAGTGGACCGTTGTACTCCATTGAGTGTTCTTAGAAGTCTAACTTGCTAGTTTTGCTTTCGTACAACGTTTCATTAGATAAAGACGCGAATAGACCAAGTTATCTTTCAAATTGCACAAAAAGGTGAAAAGCACGTCTATGGAGAGAGGTGAGCAATTCCAAAGCTTCAAAGTGGATCGTTGTACTCCATTGCAGTGTTCTTAAGAAGTCTAACTTGCTAGTTTTAGCTTTCGTACAACGTTTCATTAGATAAAGATGTGAATAGACCAAGTTATCTTTCAAATTGCACAAAAAGGTGAAAAGCACGTCTACGGAGAGAGTTGAGCAATTCCAAAGCTTCAAAGTGGACCGTTGTACTCCATTGAGTGTTCTTAGAAGTCTAACTTGCTAGTTTTGCTTTCGTACAACGTTTCATTAGATAAAGATGTGAATAGACCAAGTTATCTTTCAAATTGCACAAAAAGGTGAAAAGCACGTCTACTGGAGAGAGTTGAGCAATTCCAAAGGCTTCAAAGTGGACCGTTGTACTCCATTGAGTGTTCTTAGAAGTCTAACTTGCTAGTTTTGCTTTCGTACAACGTTTCATTAGATAAAGATGTGAATAGACCAAGTTATCTTTCAAATTGCACAAAAAGGTGAAAAGCACGTCTACGGAGAGAGTTGAGCAATTCCAAAGCTTCAAAGTGGACCGTTGTACTCCATTGAGTGTTCTTAGAAGTCTAACTTGCTAGTTTTGCTTTCGTACAACGTTTCATTAGATAAAGATGTGAATAGACCAAGTTATCTTTCAAATTGCACAAAAAGGTGAAAAGCACGTCTACGGAGAGAGTTGAGCAATTCCAAAGCTTCAAAGTGGTACCGTTGTACTCCATTGAATGTTCTAGAAGTCTAACTTGCTAGTTTAGCTTCGTACAACGTTTCATTAGATAAAGATGTGAATAGACCAAGTTATCTTTCAAATTGCACAAAAAGGTGAAAAGCACGTCTACTGGAGAGAGTTGAGCAATTCCAAAGCTTCAAAGTGGACGTTGTACTCCATTGAGTGTTCTTAGAAGTCTAACTTGCTAGTTTTGCTTTCGTACAACTGTTTCATTAGATAAAGATGTGAATAGACCAAGTTATCTTTCAAATTGCACAAAAAGGTGAAAAGCACGTCTACGGAGAGAGTTGAGCAATTCCAAAGCTTCAAAGTGGTTCGTTGTACTCCATTGAATGTTCTAAGAAGTCTAACTTGCTAGTTTAGAATTCGTACAACGTTTCATTAGATAAAGATGTGAATAGACCAAGTTATCTTTCAAATTGCACAAAAAGGTGAAAAGCACGTCTATGGAGAGAGTTGAGCAATTCCAAAGCTTCAAAGTGGATCGTTGTACTCCATTGAGTGTTCTTAGAAGTCTAACTTGCTAGTTTTGCTTTCGTACAATGTTTCATTAGATAAAGATGTGAATAGACCAAGTTATCTTTCAAATTGCACAAAAAGGTGAAAAGCACGTCTATGGAGAGAGTGAGCAATTCCAAAGCTTCAAAGTGGATCGTTGTACTCCATTGAATGTTCTTAAGAAGTCTAACTTGCTAGTTTTAGCTTTCGTACAACGTTTCATTAGATAAAGATGTGAATAGACCAAGTTATCTTTCAAATTGCACAAAAAGGTGAAAAGCACGTCTATGGAGAAGAGTTGAGCAATTCCAAAGCTTCAAAGTGGATCGTTGTACTCCATTGAGTGTTCTTAGAAGTCTAACTTGCTAGTTTTGCTTTCGTACAACGTTTCATTAGATAAAGATGTGAATAGACCAAGTTATCTTTCAAATTGCACAAAAAGGTGAAAAGCACGTCTATGGAAGAGAGTTGAGCAATTCCAAAGCTTCAAAGTGGACCGTTGTACTCCATTGAGTGTTCTAGAAGTCTAACTTGCTAGTTTTGCTTTCGTACAACGTTTCATTAGATAAAGATGTGAATAGACCAAGTTATCTTTCAAATTGCACAAAAACGGTGAAAAGCACGTCTATGGAGAGAGTTGAGCAATTCCAAAGCTTCAAAGTGGATCGTTGTACTGCATTGAGTGTTCTTAGAAGTCTAACTTGCTAGTTTTGCTTTCGTACAACGTTTCATTAGATAAGATGTGAATAGACCAAGTTATCTTTCAAATTGCACAAAAAGGTGAAAAGGCACGTCTACGTGAGAGAGTTGAGCAATTCCAAAGCTTCAAAGTGGACCGTTGTACTCCATTGAGTGTTCTTAGAAGTCTAACTTGCTAGTTTTGCTTTCGTACAACGTTTCATTAGATAAAGATGTGAATAGACCAAGTTATCTTTCAAATTGCACAAAAGGTGAAAAGCACGTCTACGGAGAGAGTTGAGCAATTCCAAAGGCTTCAAAGTGGACCGTTGTACTCCATTGAGTGTTCTTAGAAGTCTAACTTGCTAGTTTTGCTTTCGTACAACGTTTCATTAGATAAAGATGTGAATAGACCAAGTTATCTTTCAAATTGCACAAAAAGGTGAAAAGCACGTCTACGGAGAGAGTTGAGCAATTCCAAAGCTTCAAAGTGGACCGTTGTACTCCATTGAGTGTTCTTAGAAGTCTAACTTGCTAGTTTTGCTTTCGTACAACGTTTCATTAGATAAAGATGTGAATAGACCAAGTTATCTTTCAAATTGCACAAAAAGGTGAAAAGCACGTCTACGGAGAGAGTTGAGCAATTCCAAAGGCTTCAAAGTGGATTCGTTGTACTCCATTGAATGTTCTTAGAAGTCTAACTTGCTAGTTTAGACTTTCGTACAACGTTTCATTAGATAAAGATGTGAATAGACCAAGTTATCTTTCAAATTGCACAAAAAGGTGAAAAGCACGTCTATGGAGAGAGTTGAGCAATTCCAAAGCTTCAAAGTGGACCGTTGTACTCCATTGAGTGTTCTTAGAAGTCTAACTTGCTAGTTTTGCTTTCGTACAACTGTTTCATTAGATAAAGATGTGAATAGACCAAGTTATCTTTCAAATTGCACAAAAAGGTGAAAAGCACGTCTACGGAGAGAGTTGAGCAATTCCAAAGCTTCAAAGTGGATCGTTGTACTCCATTGAGTGTTCTTAGAAGTCTAACTTGCTAGTTTTGCTTTCGTACAACGTTTCATTAGATAAAGATGTGAATAGACCAAGTTATCTTTCAAATTGCACAAAAAGGTGAAAAGCACGTCTATGGAGAGAGTTGAGCAATTCCAAAGGTTCAAAGTGGATCGTTGTACTCCATTGAGTGTTCTTAGAAGTCTAACTTGCTAGTTTGCTTTCGTACAACGTTTCATTAGATAAAGATGTGAATAGACCAAGTTATCTTTCAAATTGCACAAAAAGGTGAAAAGCACGTCTATGGAGAGAGTTGAGCAATTCCAAAGCTTCAAAGTGGATCGTTGTACTCCATTGAGTGTTCTTAGAAGTCTAACTTGCTAGTTTTGCTTTCGTACAACGTTTCATTAGATAAAGATGTGAATAGACCAAGTTATCTTTCAAATTGCACAAAAAGGTGAAAAGCACGTCTACGGAGAGAGTTGAGCAATTCCAAAGCTTCAAAGTGGTACGTTGCTACTCCATTGAAGTGTTCTTAGAAGTCTAACTTGCTAGTTTAGACTTTCGTACAACGTTTCATTAGATAAAGATGTGAATAGACCAAGTTATCTTTCAAATTGCACAAAAAGGTGAAAAAGCACGTCTATGGAGAGAGTTGAGCAATTCCAAAGCTTCAAAGTGGACCGTTGTACTCCATTGAGTGTTCTTAGAAGTCTAACTTGCTAGTTTTGCTTTCGTACAACGTTTCATTAGATAAAGATGTGAATAGACCAAGTTATCTTTCAAATTGCACAAAAAGGTGAAAAGCACGTCTACTGGAGAGAGTTGAGCAATTCCAAAGCTTCAAAGTGGATCGTTGTACTCCATTGAAGTGTTCTTAAGAAGTCTAACTTGCTAGTTTAGCTTTCGTACAACGTTTCATTAGATAAAGATGTGAATAGACCAAGTTATCTTTCAAATTGCACAAAAGGTGAAAAGCACGTCTATGGAGAGAGTTGAGCAATTCCAAAGCTTCAAAGTGGACCGTTGTACTCCATTGAGTGTTCTTAGAAGTCTAACTTGCTAGTTTTGCTTTCGTACAACGTTTCATTAGATAAAGATGTGAATAGACCAAGTTATCTTTCAAATTGCACAAAAAGGTGAAAAGCACGTCTACTGGAGAGAGTTGAGCAATTCCAAAGCTTCAAAGTGGACCGTTGTACTCCATTGAGTGTTCTTAGAAGTCTAACTTGCTAGTTTTGCTTTCGTACAACGTTTCATTAGATAAAGATGTGAATAGACCAAGTTATCTTTCAAATTGCACAAAAAGGTGAAAAGCACGTCTACGGAAGAGAGTTGAGCAATTCCAAAGCTTCAAAGTGGATCGTTGTACTCCATTGAGTGTTCTTAGAAGTCTAACTTGCTAGTTTAGCTTTCGTACAACGTTTCATTAGATAAAGATGTGAATAGACCAAGTTATCTTTCAAATTGCACAAAAAGGTGAAAAGCACGTCTATGGAGAGAGTTGAGCAATTCCAAAGCTTCAAAGTGGATCGTTGTACTCCATTGAAGTGTTCTTAGAAGTCTAACTTGCTAGTTTTGCTTTCGTACAACGTTTCATTAGATAAAGATGTGAATAGACCAAGTTATCTTTCAAATTGCACAAAAAGGTGAAAAGGCACGTCTATGGAGAGAGTTGAGCAATTCCAAAGCTTCAAAGTGGATCGTTGTACTCCATTGAGTGTTCTTAGAAGTCCTAACTTGCTAGTTTAGCTTTCGTACAACGTTTCATTAGATAAAGATGTGAATAGACCAAGTTATCTTTCAAATTGCACAAAAAGGTGAAAAGCACGTCTATGGAGAGAGTTGAGCAATTCCAAAGCTTCAAAGTGGATCGTTGTACTGCATTGAGTGTTCTTAGAAGTCCTAACTTGCTAGTTTTAGCTTTCGTACAACGTTTCATTAGATAAAGATGTGAATAGACCAAGTTATCTTTCAAATTGCACAAAAAGGTGAAAGCACGTCTATGGAGAGAGTTGAGCAATTCCAAAGCTTCAAAGTGGATCGTTGTACTGCCATTGAGTGTTCTTAGAAGTCCTAACTTGCTAGTTTTGCTTTCGTACAACGTTTCATTAGATAAAGATGTGAATAGACCAAGTTATCTTTCAAATTGCACAAAAAGGTGAAAAGCACGTCTACTGGAGAGAGTTGAGCAATTCCAAAGCTTCAAAGTGGACCGTTGTACTCCATTGAGTGTTCTTAGAAGTCTAACTTGCTAGTTTTGCTTTCGTACAACGTTTCATTAGATAAAGATGTGAATAGACCAAGTTATCTTTCAAATTGCACAAAAAGGTGAAAAGCACGTCTACGGAGAGAGTTGAGCAATTCCAAAGCTTCAAAGTGGACCGTTGTACTCCATTGAGTGTTCTTAGAAGTCTAACTTGCTAGTTTTGCTTTCGTACAACGTTTCATTAGATAAAGATGTGAATAGACCAAGTTATCTTTCAAATTGCACAAAAAGGTGAAAAGCACGTCTACGGAGAGAGTTGAGCAATTCCAAAGCTTCAAAGTGGACCGTTGTACTCCATTGAGTGTTCTTAGAAGTCTAACTTGCTAGTTTTAGCTTTCGTACAACGTTTCATTAGATAAAGATGTGAATAGACCAAGTTATCTTTTCAAATTGCACAAAAAGGTGAAAAGCACGTCTATGGAAGAGAGTTGAGCAATTCCAAAGCTTCAAAGTGGATCGTTGTACTCCATTGAATGTTCTTAGAAGTCTAACTTGCTAGTTTAGAATTCGTACAACGTTTCATTAGATAAAGATGTGAATAGACCAAGTTATCTTTCAAATTGCACAAAAAGGTGAAAAGCACGTCTATGGAGAGAGTTGAGCAATTCCAAAGCTTCAAAGTGGATCGTTGTACTCCATTGAGTGTTCTTAGAAGTCTAACTTGCTAGTTTGCTTTCGTACAACGTTTCATTAGATAAAGACTGTGAATAGACCAAGTTATCTTTCAAAGTGCACAAAAGGTGAAAAGCACGTCTATGGAAGAGAGTTGAGCAATTCCAAAGCTTCAAAGTGGATCGTTGTACTGCATTGAGTGTTCTTAGAAGCCTAACTTGCTAGTTTTAGCTTTCGTACAACGTTTCATTAGATAAAGATGTGAATAGACCAAGTTATCTTTCAAATTGCACAAAAAGGTGAAAAGCACGTCTATGGAGAGAGTTGAGCAATTCCAAAGCTTCAAAGTGGACCGTTGTACTCCATTGAGTGTTCTTAGAAGTCTAACTTGCTAGTTTTAGCTTTCGTACAACGTTTCATTAGATAAAGATGTGAATAGACCAAGTTATCTTTCAAATTGCACAAAAAGGTGAAAAGCACGTCTACGGAGAGAGTTGAGCAATTCCAAAGCTTCAAAGTGGACCGTTGTACTCCATTGAGTGTTCTTAGAAGTCTAACTTGCTAGTTTTGCTTTCGTACAACGTTTCATTAGATAAAGATGTGAATAGACCAAGTTATCTTTCAAATTGCACAAAAAGGTGAAAAGCACGTCTACGGAGAGAGTTGAGCAATTCCAAAGCTTCAAAGTGGACCGTTGTACTCCATTGAGTGTTCTTAGAAGTCTAACTTGCTAGTTTTGCTTTCGTACAACGTTTCATTAGATAAAGATGTGAATAGACCAAGTATCTTTCAAATTGCACAAAAAGGTGAAAAGCACGTCTACGAAGAGAGTTGAGCAATTCCAAAGCTTCAAAGTGGATTCGTTGTACTCCATTGAATGTTCTTAGAAGTCTAACTTGCTAGTTTAGACTTTCGTTACAACGTTTCATTAGATAAAGATGTGAATAGACCAAGTTATCTTTCAAATTGCACAAAAAGGTGAAAAGCACGTCTATGGAGAGAGTTGAGCAATTCCAAAGCTTCAAAGTGGATCGTTGTACTCCATTGAGTGTCTTAGAAGTCTAACTTGCTAGTTTTGCTTTCGTACAAAGTTTCATTAGATAAAGATGTGAATAGACCAAGTTATCTTTCAAATTGCACAAAAAGGTGAAAAGCACGTCTATGGAGAGAGTTGAGCAATTCCAAAGCTTCAAAGTGGACGTTTGTACTCCATTGAGTGTTCTTAGAAGTCTAACTTGCTAGTTTTGCTTTCGTACAACGTTTCATTAGATAAAGATGGAATAGACCAAGTTATCTTTCAAATTGCACAAAAAGGTGAAAAGCACGTCTATGGAGAGAGTTGAGCAATTCCAAAGCTTCAAAGTGGATCGTTGTACTCCATTGAGTGTTCTTAGAAGTCTAACTTGCTAGTTTTAGCTTTCGTACAACGTTTCATTAGATAAAGATGTGAATAGACCAAGTTATCTTTCAAATTGCACAAAAAGGTGAAAAGCACGTCTATGGAGAGAGTTGAGCAATTCCAAAGCTTCAAAGTGGACCGTTGTACTCCATTGATGTTCTTAGAAGTCTAACTTGCTAGTTTTAGCTTTCGTACAACGTTTCATTAGATAAGATGTGAATAGACCAAGTTATCTTTCAAATTGCACAAAAAGGTGAAAGCACGTCTACGGAGAGAGTTGAGCAATTCCAAAGCTTCAAAGTGGACCGTTGTACTCCATTGAATGTTCTAAGAAGTCTAACTTGCTAGTTTTAGCTTTCGTACAACGTTTCATTAGATAAAGATGTGAATAGACCAAGTTATCTTTCAATTGCACAAAAGGTGAAAAGCACGTCTATGGAGAGAGTTGAGCAATTCCAAAGCTTCAAAGTGGATCCGTTGTACTCCATTGAGTGTTCTTAGAAGTCTAACTTGCTAGTTTTGCTTTCGTACAACGTTTCATTAGATAAAGATGTGAATAGACCAAGTTATCTTTCAAATTGCACAAAAAGGTGAAAAGCACGTCTACGGAGAGAGTTGAGCAATTCCAAAGCTTCAAAGTGGATCGTTGTACTCCATTGAGTGTTCTTAGAAGTCTAACTTGCTAGTTTTGCTTTCGTACAACGTTTCATTTAGATAAAGATGTGAATAGACCAGTTATCTTTCAAATTGCACAAAAAGGTGAAAAGCACGTCTATGGAGAGAGTTGAGCAATTCCAAAGCTTCAAAGTGGATCGTTGTACTCCATTGAGTGTTCTTAGAAGTCTAACTTGCTAGTTTAGCTTTCGTACAACGTTTCATTAGATAAAGATGTGAATAGACCAAGTTATCTTTTCAAATTGCACAAAAAGGTGAAAAGCACGTCTATGGAGAGAGTTGAGCAATTCCAAAGCTTCAAAGTGGATCGTTGTACTGCCATTGAGTGTTCTTAGAAGTCCTAACTTGCTAGTTTTGCTTTCGTACAACGTTTCATTAGATAAGATGTGAATAGACCAAGTTATCTTTCAAATTGCACAAAAAGGTGAAAAGCACGTCTACTGGAGAGAGTTGAGCAATTCCAAAGCTTCAAAGTGGATCGTTGTACTCCATTGAGTGTTCTTAGAAGTCTAACTTGCTAGTTTTGCTTTCGTACAACGTTTCATTAGATAAAGATGTGAATAGACCAAGTTATCTTTCAAATTGCACAAAAAGGTGAAAAGCACGTCTATGGAGAGAGTTGAGCAATTCCAAAGCTTCAAAGTGGACCGTTGTACTCCATTGAGTGTTCTTAGAAGTCCTAACTTGCTAGTTTTGCTTTCGTACAACGTTTCATTAGATAAAGATGTGAATAGACCAAGTTATCTTTCAAATTGCACAAAAAGGTGAAAAGCACGTCTACGGAGAGAGTTGAGCAATTCCAAAGCTTCAAAGTGGACCGTTGTACTCCATTGAGTGTTCTTAGAAGTCTAACTTGCTAGTTTTGCTTTCGTACAACGTTTCATTAGATAAAGATGTGAATAGACCAAGTTATCTTTCAAATTGCACAAAAAGGTGAAAAGCACGTCTACGGAGAGAGTTGAGCAATTCCAAAGCTTCAAAGTGGATCCGTTGTACTCCATTGAGTGTTCTTAGAAGTCTAACTTGCTAGTTTTGCTTTCGTACAACGTTTCATTAGATAAAGATGTGAATAGACCAAGTTATCTTTCAAATTGCACAAAAGGTGAAAAGCACGTCTACGGAGAGAGTTGAGCAATTCCAAAGCTTCAAAGTGGATCGTTGTACTCCATTGAGTGTTCTTAGAAGTCCTAACTTGCTAGTTTAGCTTTCGTACAACGTTTCATTAGATAAAGATGTGAATAGACCAAGTTATCTTTCAAATTGCACAAAAAGGTGAAAAGCACGTCTATGGAGAGAGTTGAGCAATTCCAAAGCTTCAAAGTGGATCGTTGTACTCCATTGAGTGTTCTTAGAAGTCCTAACTTGCTAGTTTTGCTTTCGTACAACGTTTCATTAGATAAAGATGTGAATAGACCAAGTTATCTTTCAAATTGCACAAAAAGGTGAAAAGCACGTCTATGGAGAGAGTTGAGCAATTCCAAAGCTTCAAAGTGGATCGTTGTACTGCATTGAGTGTTCTTAGAAGTCTAACTTGCTAGTTTTGCTTTCGTACAACGTTTCATTAGATAAAGATGTGAATAGACCAAGTTATCTTTCAAATTGCACAAAAAGGTGAAAAGCACGTCTATGGAGAGAGTTGAGCAATTCCAAAGCTTCAAAGTGGACCGTTGTACTCCATTGAGTGTTCTTAGAAGTCTAACTTGCTAGTTTTGCTTTCGTACAACGTTTCATTAGATAAAGATGTGAATAGACCAAGTTATCTTTCAAATTGCACAAAAAGGTGAAAAGCACGTCTACTGGAGAGAGTTGAGCAATTCCAAAGCTTCAAAGTGGACCGTTGTACTCCATTGAGTGTTCTTAGAAGTCTAACTTGCTAGTTTTGCTTTCGTACAACGTTTCATTAGATAAGATGTGAATAGACCAAGTTATCTTTCAAATTGCACAAAAAGGTGAAAAGCACGTCTACGGAGAGAGTTGAGCAATTCCAAAGCTTCAAAGTGGATCCGTTGTACTCCATTGAGTGTTCTTAGAAGTCTAACTTGCTAGTTTTAGCTTTCGTACAACGTTTCATTAGATAAAGATGTGAATAGACCAAGTTATCTTTCAAATTGCACAAAAAGGTGAAAAGCACGTCTATGGAGAGAGTTGAGCAATTCCAAAGCTTCAAAGTGGATCGTTGTACTCCATTGAGTGTTCTTAGAAGTCTAACTTGCTAGTTTTGCTTTCGTACAACGTTTCATTAGATAAAGATGTGAATAGACCAAGTTATCTTTCAAATTGCACAAAAAGGTGAAAAGCACGTCTATGGAGAGAGTTGAGCAATTCCAAAGCTTCAAAGTGGACCGTTGTACTCCATTGAGTGTTCTTAGAAGTCTAACTTGCTAGTTTTAGCTTTCGTACAACGTTTCATTAGATAAAGATGTGAATAGACCAAGTTATCTTTCAAATTGCACAAAAAGGTGAAAAGCACGTCTATGGAGAGAGTTGAGCAATTCCAAAGCTTCAAAGTGGATCGTTGTACTCCATTGAGTGTTCTTAGAAGTCCTAACTTGCTAGTTTTGCTTTCGTACAACGTTTCATTAGATAAAGATGTGAATAGACCAAGTTATCTTTCAAATTGCACAAAAAGGTGAAAAGCACGTCTATGGAGAGAGTTGAGCAATTCCAAAGCTTCAAAGTGGATCGTTGTACTCCATTGAGTGTTCTTAGAAGTCTAACTTGCTAGTTTTGCTTTCGTACAACGTTTCATTAGATAAAGATGTGAATAGACCAAGTTATCTTTCAAATTGCACAAAAAGGTGAAAAGCACGTCTATGGAGAGAGTTGAGCAATTCCAAAGCTTCAAAGTGGACCGTTGTACTCCATTGAGTGTTCTTAGAAGTCTAACTTGCTAGTTTTGCTTTCGTACAACGTTTCATTAGATAAAGATGTGAATAGACCAAGTTATCTTTCAAATTGCACAAAAAGGTGAAAAGCACGTCTACTGGAGAGAGTTGAGCAATTCCAAAGCTTCAAAGTGGTACCGTTGTACTCCATTGAGTGTTCTTAGAAGTCTAACTTGCTAGTTTAGCTTTCGTACAACGTTTCATTAGATAAAGATGTGAATAGACCAAGTTATCTTTCAAATTGCACAAAAAGGTGAAAAGCACGTCTATGGAGAGAGTTGAGCAATTCCAAAGCTTCAAAGTGGACCGTTGTACTCCATTGAGTGTTCTTAGAAGTCTAACTTGCTAGTTTGCTTTCGTACAACGTTTCATTAGATAAAGATGTGAATAGACCAAGTTATCTTTCAAATTGCACAAAAAGGTGAAAAGCACGTCTACTGGAGAGAGTTGAGCAATTCCAAAGCTTCAAAGTGGACCGTTGTACTCCATTGAGTGTTCTTAGAAGTCTAACTTGCTAGTTTTGCTTTCGTACAACGTTTCATTAGATAAAGATGTGAATAGACCAAGTTATCTTTCAAATTGCACAAAAAGGTGAAAAGCACGTCTACTGGAGAGAGTTGAGCAATTCCAAAGCTTCAAAGTGGACTCGTTGTACTCCATGAGTGTTCTTAGAAGTCTAACTTGCTAGTTTAGCTTTCGTACAAACGTTTCATTAGATAAAGATGTGAATAGACCAAGTTATCTTTCAAATTGCACAAAAAGGTGAAAAGCACGTCTATGGAGAGAGTTGAGCAATGCCAAAGCTTCAAAGTGGATCGTTGTACTGCCATTGAGTGTTCTTAGAAGTCCTAACTTGCTAGTTTAGCTTTCGTACAACGTTTCATTAGATAAAGATGTGAATAGACCAAGTTATCTTTCAAATTGCACAAAAAGGTGAAAAGCACGTCTATGGAGAGAGGTGAGCAATTCCAAAGCTTCAAAGTGGATCCGTTGTACTGCATTCAGTGTTCTTAGAAGTCCTAACTTGCTAGTTTTGCTTTCGTACAACGTTTCATTAGATAAGATGTGAATAGACCAAGTTATCTTTCAAATTGCACAAAAAGGTGAAAGCACGTCTACGGAGAGAGTTGAGCAATTCCAAAGCTTCAAAGTGGACCGTTGTACTCCATTGAGTGTTCTTAGAAGTCTAACTTGCTAGTTTGCTTTCGTACAACGTTTCATTAGATAAGATGTGAATAGACCAAGTTATCTTTCAAATTGCACAAAAGGTGAAAAGCACGTCTACGGAGAGAGTTGAGCAATTCCAAAGCTTCAAAGTGGATCGTTGTACTCCATTGAGTGTTCTTAGAAGTCTAACTTGCTAGTTTTGCTTTCGTACAACGTTTCATTAGATAAAGATGTGAATAGACCAAGTTATCTTTCAAATTGCACAAAAAGGTGAAAAGCACGTCTACGGAGAGAGTTGAGCAATTCCAAAGCTTCAAAGTGGACCGTTGTACTCCATTGAGTGTTCTTAGAAGTCTAACTTGCTAGTTTTGCTTTCGTACAACGTTTCATTAGATAAAGATGTGAATAGACCAAGTTATCTTTCAAATTGCACAAAAAGGTGAAAAGCACGTCTACGGAGAGAGTTGAGCAATTCCAAAGCTTCAAAGTGGTACGTTGTACTCCATTGAGTGTTCTTAGAAGTCTAACTTGCTAGTTTAGCTTTCGTACAACGTTTCATTAGATAAAGATGTGAATAGACCAAGTTATCTTTCAAATTGCACAAAAAGGTGAAAAGCACGTCTACGGAGAGAGTTGAGCAATTCCAAAGCTTCAAAGTGGACCGTTGTACTCCATTGAGTGTTCTTAGAAGTCTAACTTGCTAGTTTTGCTTTCGTACAACGTTTCATTAGATAAAGATGTGAATAGACCAAGTTATCTTTCAAATTGCACAAAAAGGTGAAAAGCACGTCTACTGGAGAGAGTTGAGCAATTCCAAAGCTTCAAAGTGGATCGTTGTACTCCATTGAGTGTTCTTAGAAGTCTAACTTGCTAGTTTAGCTTTCGTACAACGTTTCATTAGATAAGATGTGAATAGACCAAGTTATCTTTCAAATTGCACAAAAAGGTGAAAAGCACGTCTATGGAGAGAGTTGAGCAATTCCAAAGCTTCAAAGTGGATCCGTTGTACTCCATTGAGTGTTCTTAGAAGTCTAACTTGCTAGTTTTGCTTTCGTACAACGTTTCATTAGATAAAGATGTGAATAGACCAAGTTATCTTTCAAATTGCACAAAAAGGTGAAAAGCACGTCTACGGAGAGAGTTGAGCAATTCCAAAGCTTCAAAGTGGATCCGTTGTACTCCATTGAGTGTTCTAGAAGTCTAACTTGCTAGTTTTGCTTTCGTACAACGTTTCATTAGATAAAGATGTGAATAGACCAAGTTATCTTTCAAATTGCACAAAAAGGTGAAAAGCACGTCTACGGAGAGAGTTGAGCAATTCCAAAGCTTCAAAGTGGTTCGTTGTACTCCATTGAATGGTTCTAAGAAGTCTAACTTGCTAGTTTAGACTTTCGTACAACGTTTCATTAGATAAAGATGTGAATAGACCAAGTTATCTTTCAAATTGCACAAAAAGGTGAAAAGCACGTCTATGGAGAGAGTTGAGCAATTCCAAAGCTTCAAAGTGGATCCGTTGTACTCCATTGAGTGTTCTTAGAAGTCTAACTTGCTAGTTTTGCTTTCGTACAACGTTCATTAGATAAGATGTGAATAGACCAAGTTATCTTTCAAATTGCACAAAAAGGTGAAAAGCACGTCTATGGAGAGAGTTGAGCAATTCCAAAGCTTCAAAGTGGATCGTTGTACTCCATTGAGTGTTCTTAGAAGTCTAACTTGCTAGTTTAGATTTCGTACAACGTTTCATTAGATAAGATGTGAATAGACCAAGTTATCTTTCAAATTGCACAAAAAGGTGAAAAGCACGTCTATGGAGAGAGTTGAGCAATTCCAAAGCTTCAAAGTGGATCGTTGTACTCCATTGAGTGTTCTTAGAAGTCTAACTTGCTAGTTTTGCTTTCGTACAACGTTTCATTAGATAAAGATGTGAATAGACCAAGTTATCTTTCAAATTGCACAAAAGGTGAAAAGCACGTCTACTGGAGAGAGTTGAGCAATTCCAAAGCTTCAAAGTGGATCCGTTGTACTCCATTGAGTGTTCTAGAAGTCTAACTTGCTAGTTTTGCTTTCGTACAACGTTTCATTAGATAAAGATGTGAATAGACCAAGTTATCTTTCAAATTGCACAAAAAGGTGAAAAGCACGTCTACGGAGAGAGTTGAGCAATTCCAAAGCTTCAAAGTGGATCGTTGTACTCCATTGAGTGTTTCTTAGAAGTCTAACTTGCTAGTTTTGCTTTCGTACAACATTTCATTAGATAAAGATGTGAATAGACCAAGTTATCTTTCAAATTGCACAAAAAGGTGAAAAGCACGTCTATGGAGAGAGTTGAGCAATTCCAAAGCTTCAAAGTGGATCGTTGTACTCCATTGAGTGTTCTTAGAAGTCTAACTTGCTAGTTTTGCTTTCGTACAAAGTTTTCATTAGATAAAGATCGTGAATAGACCAAGTTATCTTTCAAATTGCACAAAAAGGTGAAAAGCACGTCTATGGAGAGAGTTGAGCAATGCCAAAGCTTCAAAGTGGACCGTTGTACTCATTGAGTGTTCTTAGAAGTCTAACTTGCTAAGTTTAGCTTTCGTACAACGTTTCCTTAGATAAAGATGTGAATAGGACCAAGTTATCTTTCAATTGCACAAAAAAGGTGAAATGCACGTCTATGGAGAGAGTTGAGCAATTCCAAAGCTTCAAAGTGGATTCGTTGGTACTCCATTGAGTGTTCTAGAAGTCTAACTTGCTAGTTTTGCTTTCGTACAACGTTTCATTAGATAAAGATTGTGAATAGACCAAGTTATCTTTCAAATTGCACAAAAAGGTGAAAAGCACGTCTACTGGAGAGAGTTGAGCAATTCCAAAGCTTCAAAGTGGATCGTTGTACTCCATTGAGTGTTCTTAGAAGTCTAACCTTGCTAGTTTGCTTTCGTACAACGTTTCATTAGATAAGATGTGAATAGACCAAGTTATCTTTCAAATTGCACAAAAAGGTGAAAGCACGTCTACTGGAGAGAGTTGAGCAATTCAAATGCTTCAAAGTGGACCGTTGTACTCCATTGAGTGTTCTTAGAAGTCTAACTTGCTAGTTTAGCTTTCGTACAACGTTTCAGTTAGATAAAGATGCGAATAGACCAAGTTATCTTTCAAATTGCACAAAAAGGTGAAAAGCACGTCTACGGAGAGAGTTGAGCAATTCCAAAGCTTCAAAGTGGATCGTTGTACTCCATTGAGTGTTCTTAGAAGTCTAACTTGCTAGTTTTGCTTTCGTACAACGTTTCATTAGATAAAGATGTGAATAGACCAAGTTATCTTTCAAATTGCACAAAAAGGTGAAAAGCACGTCTACTGGAGAGAGTGAGCAATTCCAAAGCTTCAAAGTGGATCGTTGTACTCCATTGAGTGTTCTTAAGAAGTCTAACTTGCTAGTTTAGCTTTCGTACAACGTTTCATTAGATAAAGATGTGAATAGACCAAGTTATCTTTCAAATTGCACAAAAAGGTGAAAAGCACGTCTATGGAGAGAGTTGAGCAATTCCAAAGCTTCAAAGTGGTACGTTGCTACTCCATTGAGTGTTCTTAGAAGTCTAACTTGCTAGTTTTGCTTTCGTACAACGGTTTCATTAGATAAAGATGTGAATAGACCAAGTTATCTTTCAAATTGCACAAAAAGGTGAAAAGCACGGTCTATGGAGAGAGTTGAGCAATTCCAAAGCTTCAAAGTGGACCGTTGTACTCCATTGAGTGTTCTTAGAAGTCTAACTTGCTAGTTTTGCTTTCGTACAACGTTTCATTAGATAAAGATGTGAATAGACCAAGTTATCTTTCAAATTGCACAAAAGGTGAAAAGCACGTCTACGGAGAGAGTTGAGCAATTCCAAAGCTTCAAAGTGGATCGTTGTACTGCCATTGAGTGTTCTTAGAAGTCTAACTTGCTAGTTTAGCTTCGTACAACGTTTCATTAGATAAAGATGTGAATAGACCAAGTTATCTTTCAAATTGCACAAAAAGGTGAAAAGCACGTCTATGGAGAGAGTGAGCAATTCCAAAGCTTCAAAGTGGATCGTTGTACTCCATTAGTGTTCTTAGAAGTCTAACTTGCTAGTTTAGCTTTCGTACAACGTTTCATTAGATAAAGATGTGAATAGACCAAGTTATCTTTCAAATTGCACAAAAAGGTGAAAAGCACGTCTATGGAGAGAGTTGAGCAATTCCAAAGCTTCAAAGTGGATCGTTGTACTCCATTGAGTGTTCTTAGAAGTCTAACTTGCTAGTTTAGCTTTCGTACAACGTTTCATTAGATAAGATGTGAATAGACCAAGTTATCTTTCAAATTGCACAAAAAGGTGAAAAGCACGTCTACTGGAGAGAGTTGAGCAATTCCAAAGCTTCAAAGTGGATCGTTGTACTGCCATTGAGTGTTCTTAGAAGTCCTAACTTGCTAGTTTTGCTTTCGTACAACGTTTCATTAGATAAAGATGTGAATAGACCAAGTTATCTTTCAAATTGCACAAAAAGGTGAAAAGCACGTCTACGGAGAGAGTTGAGCAATTCAAAGCTTCAAAGTGACCGTTGTACTCCATTGAGTGTTCTTAGAAGTCTAACTTGCTAGTTTTGCTTTCGTACAACGTTTCATTAGATAAAGATGTGAATAGACCAAGTTATCTTTCAAATTGCACAAAAAGGTGAAAAGCACGTATGGAGAGAGTTGACAATTCCAAAGCTTCAAAGTGACGTTGTACTCCATTGAGTGTTCTTAGAAGTCTAACTGCTAGTTTGCTTTCGTACAACGTTTCATTAGATAAAGATGTGAATAGACCAAGTTATCTTTCAAATTGCACAAAAAAGGTGAAAAGCACGTCTACGGAGAGAGTTGAGCAATTCCAAAGCTTCAAAGTGGACCGTTGTACTCCATTGAGTGTTTTAGAAGTCTAACTTGCTAGTTTAGCTTTCGCAACGTTTCATTAGATAAAGATGTGAATAGACCAAGTTATCTTTCAAATTGCACAAAAAGGTGAAAAGCACGTCTATGGAGAGAGTTGAGCAATTCCAAAGTTCAAAGGACGTTGTACTCCATTGAGTGTTCTTAGAAGTCTAACTTGCTAGTTTAGTTCGTACAACGTTTCATTAGATAAAGATGTGAATAGACCAAGTTATCTTTCAAATTGCACAAAAAGGTGAAAAGCACGTCTATGGAGAGAGTTGAGCAATTCCAAAGCTTCAAGTGGACCGTTGTACTCCATTGAGTGTTCTTAGAAGTCTAACTTGCTAGTTTTGCTTTCGTACAACGTTTCATTAGATAAAGATGTGAATAGACCAAGTTATCTTTCAAATTGCACAAAAAGGTGAAAAGCACGTCTATGGAGAGAGTTGAGCAATTCCAAAGCTTCAAAGTGGACCGTTGTTACTCATTGAGTGTTCTTAAGAAGTCTAACTTGCTAGTTTAGAATTCGTACAACGTTTCATTAGATAAAGATGTGAATAGACCAAGTTTCTTTCAAATTGCACAAAAAGGTGAAAAGCACGTCTATGGAGAGAGTTGAGCAATTCAAAGCTTCAAAGTGGACGTTGTACTCCATTGAGTGTTCTTAGAAGTCTAACTTGCTAGTTTTGCTTTCGTACAACGTTTCATTAGATAAAGATGTGAATAGACCAAGTTATCTT
>NW_024056274.1:0-71027 GCF_013401445.1 Tripterygium wilfordii | reverse complement strand
ACAACGTTTCGTTAGGTAAAGAAGCCAATAGAACAAGTTAAGTTCCAAATTGCACGAAACATGAAAAACTTGTCTATGCATAGAACTGAGCATTCCTAAGGCATCAAATTGGACCGTTATACTCTATTTAGTGTTCTTAGAAGTCTTAACTTGCTAGTTTAGCTTTTGGACAACGTTTCGTTAGGTAAAGAAGCCAATAGACCAAGTTAAGTTCCAAATTGCACGAAACGTGAAAAAACTTGTCTATGCATAGAATGAGCATTCCTAAGGCATCAAATACCGTTATACTCTATTTAGTGTTCTTCGAAGTCTTAACTTGCTAGTTTAGCTTTTGGACAACGTTTCGTTAGGTAAAGAAGCCAATAGAAAAGTTAAGTTCAAATTGCACGAAACGTGAAAAACTTGTCTATGCATAGAATTGAGCATTCCTAAGGCATCAAATTGGACCGTTATACTCTATTTAGTGTTCTTAGAAGTCTTAACTTGCTAGTTTAGCTTTTGGACAACGTTTCGTTAGGTAAAGAAGCCAATAGAACAAGTTAAGTTCAAATTGCACGAAACGTGAAAAACTTGTCTATGCATAGAACTGAGCATTCCTAAGGCATCAAATTGGACCGTTATACTCTATTTAGTGTTCTTAAAGTCTTAACTTGCTAGTTTAGCTTTTGGACAATGTTTCGTTAGGTAAAGAAGCCAATAGACCAAGTTAAGTTCAAATTGACGAAACGTGAAAACTTGTCCATGCATAGAATTGAGCATTCCTAAGGCATCAAATACCGTTATACTCTATTTAGTGTTCTTAGAAGTCTTAACTTGCTAGTTTAGCTTTGGACAACGTTTCGTTAGGTAAAGAAGCCAATAGACAAGTTAAGTTCAAATTGACGAAACGTGAAAAACTTGTCTATGCATAGAATTGAGCATTCCTAAGGCATCAAATTGACCGTTATACTCTATTTAGTGTTCTTAGAAGTCTTAACTTGCTAGTTTAGCTTTTGGACAACGTTTCGTTAGGTAAAGAAGCCAATAGAACAAGTTAAGTTCCAAATTGCACGAAACGTGAAAAACTTGTCTATGCATAGAACTGAGCATTCCTAAGGCATCAAATTGGCCGTTATACTCTATTTAGTGTTCTTAGAAGTCTTAACTTGCTAGTTTAGCTTTGGACAACGTTTCGTTAGGTAAAGAAGCCAATAGACCAAGTTTAAGTTCAAAATTGAACGAAACGTGAAAAACTTGTCCATGAACATAGATTGAGCATTCCTAAGGCATCAAAATACCGTTATACTCTATTTAGTGTTCTTAGAAGTCTTAACTTGCTAGTTTAGCTTTTGGACAACGTTTCGTTAGGTAAAGAAGCCAATAGACCAAGTTAAGTTCAAATTGAACGAAACGTGAAAAACTTGTCCATGCATAGAATTGAGCATTCCTAAGGCATCAAATAGACCGTTATACTCTATTTAGTGTTCTTAGAAGTCTTAACTTGCTAGTTTAGCTTTTGGACAACGTTTCGTTAGGTAAAGAAGCCAATAGACCAAGTTAAGTTCAAAATTGCAACGAAACGTGAAAAACTTGTCTATGCATAGAATGAGCATTCCTAAGGCATCAAATTGGACCGTTATACTCTATTTAGTGTTCTTCGAAGTCTTAACTTGCTAGTTTAGCTTTGGACAACGTTTCGTTAGGTAAAGAAGCCAATAGACCAAGTTAAGTTCAAATTGAACGAAACGTGAAAAACTTGTCTATGCATAGAATGAGCATTCCTAAGGCATCAAATTGACCGTTATACTCTATTTAGTGTTCTTAGAAGTCTTAACTTGCTAGTTTAGCTTTTGGACAACGTTTCGTTAGGTAAAGAAGCCAATAGAAAAGTTAAGTTCCAAATTGACGAAATGTGAAAAACTTGTCTATGCATAGAACTGAGCATTCCTAAGGCATCAAATTGGGCCGTTATACTCTATTTAGTGTTCTTAGAAGTCTTAACTTGCTAGTTTAGCTTTTGGACAACGTTTCGTTAGGTAAAGAAGCCAATAGAACAAGTTAAGTTCAAATTGCACGAAACGTGAAAAACTTGTCTATGCATAGAACTGAGCATTCCTAAGGCATCAAATTGGCCGTTATACTCTATTTAGTGTTCTTAGAAGTCTTAACTTGCTAGTTTAGCTTTTGGACAACGTTTCGTTAGGTAAAGAAGCCAATAGACAAGTTAAGTTCCAAATTGCACGAAACGTGAAAAACTTGTCTATGCATAGAACTGAGCATTCCTAAGGCATCAAATTGGCCGTTATACTCTATTTAGTGTTCTTAGAAGTCTTAACTTGCTAGTTTAGCTTTTGGACAACGTTTCGTTAGGTAAAGAAGCCAATAGACCAAGTTAAGTTCAAAATTGAACGAAACGTGAAAAACTTGTCTATGCATAGAATTGAGCATTCCTAAGGCATCAAATTGACCGTTATACTCTATTTAGTGTTCTTAGAAGTCTTAACTTGCTAGTTTAGCTTTGGACAACGTTTCGTTAGGTAAAGAAGCCAATAGACAAGTTAAGTTCAAATTGCACGAAATGTGAAAAACTTGTCTATGCATAGAATGAGCATTCCTAAGGCATCAAATTGGCCGTTATACTCTATTTAGTGTTCTTAGAAGTCTTAACTTGCTAGTTTAGCTTTTGGACAACGTTTCGTTAGGTAAAGAAGCCAATAGAACCAAGTTAAGTTCAAATTGCACGAAACGTGAAAAACTTGTCTATGCATAGAAGAGCATTCCTAAGGCATCAAATTGGACCGTTATACTCTATTTAGTGTTCTTCGAAGTCTTAACTTGCTAGTTTAGCTTTTGGACAACGTTTCGTTAGGTAAAGAAGCCAATAGAACCAAGTTAAGTTCAAATTGCACGAAACGTGAAAAACTTGTCTATGCATAGAACTGAGCATTCCTAAGGCATCAAATTGGCCGTTATACTCTATTTAGTGTTCTTCGAAGTCTTAACTTGCTAGTTTAGCTTTGGACAACGTTTCGTTAGGTAAAGATTCCAATAGACCAAGTTAAGTTCAAAATTGAACGAAACGTGAAAAACTTGTCCATGAACAAATTGAGCATTCCTAAGGCATCAAAATAGACCGTTATACTCTATTTAGTGTTCTTAGAAGACTTAACTTGCTAGTTTAGCTTTGGACAACGTTTCGTTAGGTAAAGAAGCCAATAGACCAAGTTAAGTTCAAAATTGAACGAAACGTGAAAAACTTGTCCATGCATAGAATGAGCATTCCTAAGGCATCAAAATAGACCGTTATACTCTATTTAGTGTTCTTAGAAGTCTTAACTTGCTAGTTTAGCTTTTGGACAACGTTTCGTTAGGTAAAGAAGCCAATAGACCAAGTAATGTTTAAAATTGCTCGAAACTTGAAAAACTTGTCTATGCATAAAAGTGAGCATTCCTAAGGCATCAAATTGGACCGTTATACTCTATTTAGTGTTCTTCGAAGTCTTAACTTGCTAGTTTAGCTTTTGGACAACGTTTTGTTAGGTAAAGAAGCCAATAGAACAAGTTAAGTTTCAAATTGCACGAAACGTGAAAAACTTGTCTATGCATAGAGCTGAGCATTCCTAAGGCATCAAATTGGACCGTTATACTCTATTCAGTGTTCTTAGAAGTCTTAACTTGCTAGTTTAGCTTTTGGACAATGTTTCGTTAGGTAAAGAAGCCAATAGACCAAGTTAAGTTCAAAATTGACGAAACGTGAAAAACTTGTCTATGCATAGAATTGAGCATTCCTAAGGCATCAAATTGGACCGTTATACTCTATTTAGTGTTCTTCGAAGTCTTAACTTGCTAGTTTAGCTTTTGGACAACGTTTCGTTAGGTAAAGAAGCCAATAGAACAAGTTAAGTTCAAATTGCATGAAACGTGAAAAACTTGTCTATGCATAGAATTGAGCATTCCTAAGGCATCAAATTGGACCGTTATACTCTATTTAGTGTTCTTAGAAGTCTTAACTTGCTAGTTTAGCTTTTGGACAACGTTTCGTTAGGTAAAGAAGCCAATAGAACAAGTTAAGTTCCAAATTGCACGAAACGTGAAAAACTTGTCTATGCATAGAACTGAGCATTCCTAAGGCATCAAATTGGACCGTTATACTCTATTTAGTGTTCTTCGAAGTCTTAACTTGCTAGTTTAGCTTTTGGACAACGTTTTCGTTAGGTAAAGATTCCAATAGACCAAGTTAAGTTCAAATTGACGAAACGTGAAAAACTTGTCCATGAAGAATGAGCATTCCTAAGGCATCAAATTGACCGTTATACTCTATTAGTGTTCTTAGAAGTCTTAACTTGCTAGTTTAGCTTTTGGACAACGTTTCGTTAGGTAAAGAAGCCAATAGACCAAGTTAAGTTCAAAATTGAACGAAACGTGAAAAACTTGTCCATGCATAGAATTGAGCATTCCTAAGGCATCAAATAGACCGTTATACTCTATTTAGTGTTCTTAGAAGTCTTAACTTGCTAGTTTAGCTTTTACAACGTTTCGTTAGGTAAAGAAGCCAATAGAACAAGTTAAGTTCAAATTGCAACGAAATGTGAAAAACTTGTCTATGCATAGAATTGAGCATTCCTAAGGCATCAAATTGGCCGTTATACTCTATTTAGTGTTCTTAGAAGTCTTAACTTGCTAGTTTAGCTTTTGGACAACGTTTCGTTAGGTAAAGAAGCCAATAGAACAAGTTAAGTTCCAAATTGCACGAAACGTGAAAAACTTGTCTATGCATAGAACTGAGCATTCCTAAGGCATCAAATTGGACCGTTATACTCTATTTAGTGTTCTTAGAAGTCTTAACTTGCTAGTTTAGCTTTTGGACAACGTTTCGTTAGGTAAAGAAGCCAATAGACAAGTTAAGTTCAAATTGAACGAAACGTGAAAAACTTGTCTATGCATAGATGAGCATTCCTAAGGCATCAAATAACCGTTATACTCTATTAGTGTTCTTAGAAGTCTTAACTTGCTAGTTTAGCTTTTGGACAACGTTTCGTTAGGTAAAGAAGCCAATAGACCAAGTTAAGTTCAAAATTGAACGAAACGTGAAAAACTTGTCCATGCATAGAATTGAGCATTCCTAAGGCATCAAATAGACCGTTATACTCTATTTAGTGTTCTTAGAAGTCTTAACTTGCTAGTTTAGCTTTTGGACAACGTTTCGTTAGGTAAAGAAGCCAATAGACAAGTTAAGTTCAAATTGCACGAAACGTGAAAAACTTGTCTATGCATAGAATGAGCATTCCTAAGGCATCAAATTGGCCGTTATACTCTATTTAGTGTTCTTCGAAGTCTTAACTTGCTAGTTTAGCTTTGGACAACGTTTCGTTAGGTAAAGAAGCCAATAGACAAGTTAAGTTCAAATTGCAACGAAACGTGAAAAACTTGTCTATGCATAGAATGAGCATTCCTAAGGCATCAAATTGACCGTTATACTCTATTTAGTGTTCTTAGAAGTCTTAACTTGCTAGTTTAGCTTTTGGACAACGTTTCGTTAGGTAAAGAAGCCAATAGACCAAGTTAAGTTCAAAATTGACGAAACGTGAAAAACTTGTCTATGCATAGAATGAGCATTCCTAAGGCATCAAATTGACCGTTATACTCTATTTAGTGTTCTTAGAAGTCTTAACTTGCTAGTTTAGCTTTTGGACAACGTTTCGTTAGGTAAAGAAGCCAATAGACCAAGTTAAGTTCAAAATTGCACGAAACGTGAAAAACTTGTCTATGCATAGAATGAGCATTCCTAAGGCATCAAATTGGACCGTTATACTCTATTTAGTGTTCTTCGAAGTCTTAACTTGCTAGTTTAGCTTTTGGACAACGTTTCGTTAGGTAAAGAAGCCAATAGACCAAGTTAAGTTCAAAATTGACGAAACGTGAAAAACTTGTCTATGCATAGAATTGAGCATTCCTAAGGCATCAAATTGGCCGTTATACTCTATTTAGTGTTCTTCGAAGTCTTAACTTGCTAGTTTAGCTTTTGGACAACGTTTCGTTAGGTAAAGAAGCCAATAGACCAAGTTAAGTTCAAAATTGAACGAAACGTGAAAAACTTGTCTATGTAGAATTGAGCATTCCTAAGGCATCAAATTGACCGTTATACTCTATTTAGTGTTCTTCGAAGTCTTAACTTGCTAGTTTAGCTTTTGGACAACGTTTCGTTAGGTAAAGAAGCCAATAGAACAAGTTAAGTTCCAAATTGCACGAAATGTGAAAAACTTGTCTATGCATAGAACTGAGCATTCCTAAGGCATCAAATTGGGCCGTTATACTCTATTTAGTGTTCTTAGAAGTCTTAACTTGCTAGTTTAGCTTTTGGACAACGTTTCGTTAGGTAAAGAAGCCAATAGAACAAGTTAAGTTCAAATTGCACGAAACGTGAAAAACTTGTCTATGCATAGAACTGAGCATTCCTAAGGCATCAAATGGACCGTTATACTCTATTCAGTGTTCTTCGAAGTTTAACTTGCTAGTTTAGCTTTTGGACAATGTTTCGTTAGGTAAAGATCCAATAGACCAAGTTAAGTTCAAAATTGAACGAAACGTGAAAAACTTGTCTGCATAATTGAGCATTCCTAAGGCATCAAATAGACCGTTATACTCTATTTAGTGTTCTTAGAAGACTTAACTTGCTAGTTTAGCTTTTGGACAACGTTTCGTTAGGTAAAGAAGCCAATAGACCAAGTTAAGTTCAAAATTGAACGAAACGTGAAAAACTTGTCCATGCATAGAATTGAGCATTCCTAAGGCATCAAATAGACCGTTATACTCTATTTAGTGTTCTTAGAAGTCTTAACTTGCTAGTTTAGCTTTTGGACAACGTTTCGTTAGGTAAAGAAGCCAATAGAACAAGTTAAGTTCAAATTGCACGAAACGTGAAAAACTTGTCTATGCATAGAACTGAGCATTCCTAAGGCATCAAATTGGCCGTTATACTCTATTTAGTGTTCTTCGAAGTCTTAACTTGCTAGTTTAGCTTTGGACAACGTTTCGTTAGGTAAAGAAGCCAATAGACCAAGTTAAGTTCAAAATTGAACGAAACGTGAAAAACTTGTCCATGCAGAATTGAGCATTCCTAAGGCATCAAATAGACCGTTATACTCTATTTAGTGTTCTTAGAAGACTTAACTTGCTAGTTTAGCTTTTGGACAACGTTTCGTTAGGTAAAGAAGCCAATAGACCAAGTTAAGTTCAAAATTGAACGAAACGTGAAAAACTTGTCCATGCATAGAATTGAGCATTCCTAAGGTCAAATAGACCGTTATACTCTATTTAGTGTTCTTAGAAGTCTTAACTTGCTAGTTTAGCTTTTGGACAACGTTTCGTTAGGTAAAGAAGCCAATAGACCAAGTTAAGTTCAAATTGCACGAAACGTGAAAAACTTGTCTATGCATAGAATGAGCATTCCTAAGGCATCAAATTGGACCGTTATACTCTATTTAGTGTTCTTCGAAGTCTTAACTTGCTAGTTTAGCTTTTGGACAACGTTTCGTTAGGTAAGAAGCCAATAGACCAAGTTAAGTTCAAAATTGACGAAACGTGAAAAACTTGTCTATGCATAGAATTGAGCATTCCTAAGGCATCAAATTGGACCGTTATACTCTATTTAGTGTTCTTCGAAGTCTTAACTTGCTAGTTTAGCTTTTGGACAACGTTTCGTTAGGTAAAGAAGCCAATAGAAAAGTTAAGTTCAAATTGCAGAAACGTGAAAAACTTGTCTATGCATAGAATTGAGCATTCCTAAGGCATCAAATTGGACCGTTATACTCTATTTAGTGTTCTTAGAAGTCTTAACTTGCTAGTTTAGCTTTTGGACAACGTTTCGTTAGGTAAAGAAGCCAATAGAACAAGTTAAGTTCAAAATTGAACGAAACGTGAAAAACTTGTCCATGAAGAATTGAGCATTCCTAAGGCATCAAATAGACCGTTATACTCTATTAGTGTTCTTAGAAGTCTTAACTTGCTAGTTTAGCTTTGGACAACGTTTCGTTAGGTAAAGAAGCCAATAGACCAAGTTAAGTTCAAAATTGAACGAAACGTGAAAAACTTGTCCATGCATAGAATTGAGCATTCCTAAGGCATCAAATAGACCGTTATACTCTATTTAGTGTTCTTAGAAGTCTTAACTTGCTAGTTTAGCTTTTGGACAACGTTTCGTTAGGTAAAGAAGCCAATAGAACAAGTTAAGTTCCAAATTGCACGAAACGTGAAAAACTTGTCTATGCATAGAACTGAGCATTCCTAAGGCATCAAATTGGCCGTTATACTCTATTTAGTGTTCTTCGAAGTCTTAACTTGCTAGTTTAGCTTTGGACAACGTTTCGTTAGGTAAAGAAGCCAATAGACCAAGTTAAGTTCAAAATTGAACGAAACGTGAAAAACTTGTCCATGAACAGAATTGAGCATTCCTAAGGCATCAAAATAGGACCGTTATACTCTATTTAGTGTTCTTAGAAGTCTTAACTTGCTAGTTTAGCTTTGGACAACGTTTCGTTAGGTAAAGAAGCCAATAGACCAAGTTAAGTTCAAAATTGAACGAAACGTGAAAAACTTGTCCATGCATAGAATTGAGCATTCCTAAGGCATCAAATAGACCGTTATACTCTATTTAGTGTTCTTAGAAGTCTTAACTTGCTAGTTTAGCTTTTGGACAACGTTTCGTTAGGTAAAGAAGCCAATAGACCAAGTTAAGTTCAAAATTGCACGAAACGTGAAAAACTTGTCTATGCATAGAATGAGCATTCCTAAGGCATCAAATTGGACCGTTATACTCTATTTAGTGTTCTTCGAAGTCTTAACTTGCTAGTTTAGCTTTTGGACAACGTTTCGTTAGGTAAAGAAGCCAATAGACCAAGTTAAGTTCAAAATTGACGAAACGTGAAAAACTTGTCTATGCATAGAATTGAGCATTCCTAAGGCATCAAATTGGACCGTTATACTCTATTTAGTGTTCTTCGAAGTCTTAACTTGCTAGTTTAGCTTTTGGACAACGTTTCGTTAGGTAAAGAAGCCAATAGAAAAGTTAAGTTCAAATTGCATGAAACGAAAAACTTGTCTATGCATAGAATTGAGCATTCCTAAGGCATCAAATTGGACCGTTATACTCTATTTAGTGTTCTTAGAAGTCTTAACTTGCTAGTTTAGCTTTTGGACAACGTTTCGTTAGGTGAAGCCAATAGAACAAGTTAAGTTCCAAATTGCACGAAACGTGAAAAACTTGTCTATGCATAGAACTGAGCATTCCTAAGGCATCAAATTGGACCGTTATACTCTATTCAGTGTTCTTCGAAGTTTAACTTGCTAGTTTAGCTTTTGGACAAGTTTCGTTAGGTAAAGACCAATAGACCAAGTTAAGTTCAAATTGACGAAACGTGAAAAACTTGTCCATGCAAGAATTGAGCATTCCTAAGGCATCAAATTACCGTTATACTCTATTTAGTGTTCTTAGAAGTCTTAACTTGCTAGTTTAGCTTTTGGACAACGTTTCGTTAGGTAAAGAAGCCAATAGACCAAGTTAAGTTCAAATTGAACGAAACGTGAAAAACTTGTCCATGCATAGAATTGAGCATTCCTAAGGCATCAAATAGACCGTTATACTCTATTTAGTGTTCTTAGAAGTCTTAACTTGCTAGTTTAGCTTTGGACAACGTTTCGTTAGGTAAAGAAGCCAATAGAACAAGTTAAGTTCCAAATTGCACGAAACGTGAAAAACTTGTCTATGCATAGAACTGAGCATTCCTAAGGCATCAAATTGGCCGTTATACTCTATTTAGTGTTCTTAGAAGTCTTAACTTGCTAGTTTAGCTTTTGGACAACGTTTCGTTAGGTAAAGAAGCCAATAGACCAAGTTAAGTTCAAAATTGACGAAACGTGAAAAACTTGTCTATGCATAGAATTGAGCATTCCTAAGGCATCAAATTGGACCGTTATACTCTATTTAGTGTTCTTCGAAGTCTTAACTTGCTAGTTTAGCTTTTGGACAACGTTTCGTTAGGTAAAGAAGCCAATAGACAAGTTAAGTTCAAATTGCATGAAACGTGAAAAACTTGTCTATGCATAGAATTGAGCATTCCTAAGGCATCAAATTGGACCGTTATACTCTATTTAGTGTTCTTAGAAGTCTTAACTTGCTAGTTTAGCTTTTGGACAACGTTTCGTTAGGTAAAGAAGCCAATAGAACAAGTTAAGTTCCAAATTGCACGAAACGTGAAAAACTTGTCTATGCATAGAACTTAGCATTCCTAAGGCATCAAATTGGACCGTTATACTCTATTCAGTGTTCTTCGAAGTTTAACTTGCTAGTTTAGCTTTTGGACAATGTTTCGTTAGGTAAAGATTCCAATAGACCAAGTTAAGTTCAAAATTGAACGAAACGTGAAAAACTTGTCCATGAACAGAATTGAGCATTCCTAAGGCATCAAATAGACCGTTATACTCTATTAGTGTTCTTAGAAGTCTTAACTTGCTAGTTTAGCTTGGACAACGTTTCGTTAGGTAAAGAAGCCAATAGACCAAGTTAAGTTCAAAATTGAACGAAACGTGAAAAACTTGTCCATGCATAGAATTGAGCATTCCTAAGGCATCAAATAGACCGTTATACTCTATTTAGTGTTCTTAGAAGTCTTAACTTGCTAGTTTAGCTTTTGGACAACGTTTCGTTAGGTAAAGAAGCCAATAGAACAAGTTAAGTTCCAAATTGCACGAAACGTGAAAAACTTGTCTATGCATAGAACTGAGCATTCCTAAGGCATCAAATTGGACCGTTATACTCTATTTAGTGTTCTTAGAAGTCTTAACTTGCTAGTTTAGCTTTTGGACAACGTTTCGTTAGGTAAAGAAGCCAATAGAACAAGTTAAGTTCCAAATTGCACGAAACGTGAAAAACTTGTCTATGCATAGAACTGAGCATTCCTAAGGCATCAAATTGGACCGTTATACTCTATTAGTGTTCTTCGAAGTTTAACTTGCTAGTTTAGCTTTTGGACAATGTTTCGTTAGGTAAAGACCAATAGACCAAGTTAAGTTCAAAATTGAACGAAACGTGAAAAACTTGTCCATGAAGAATTGAGCATTCCTAAGGCATCAAATAGACCGTTATACTCTATTAGTGTTCTTAGAAGTCTTAACTTGCTAGTTTAGCTTTGGACAACGTTTCGTTAGGTAAAGAAGCCAATAGACCAAGTTAAGTTCAAATTGAACGAAACGTGAAAAACTTGTCTATGCATAGAATTGAGCATTCCTAAGGCATCAAATTGACCGTTATACTCTATTTAGTGTTCTTAGAAGTCTTAACTTGCTAGTTTAGCTTTTGGACAACGTTTCGTTAGGTAAAGAAGCCAATAGAACAAGTTAAGTTCCAAATTGCACGAAACGTGAAAAACTTGTCTATGCATAGAACTAGCATTCCTAAGGCATCAAATTGGCCGTTATACTCTATTTAGTGTTCTTAGAAGTCTTAACTTGCTAGTTTAGCTTTTGGACAACGTTTCGTTAGGTAAAGAAGCCAATAGAACAAGTTAAGTTCAAATTGCAAGAAACGTGAAAAACTTGTCTATGCATAGAACTGAGCATTCCTAAGGCATCAAATTGGACCGTTATACTCTATTCAGTGTTCTTCGAAGTTTAACTTGCTAGTTTAGCTTTTGGACAATGTTTCGTTAGGTAAAGCCAATAGACCAAGTTAAGTTCAAAATTGAACGAAACGTGAAAAACTTGTCCATGAAGAATTGAGCATTCCTAAGGCATCAAAATAGACCGTTATACTCTATTAGTGTTCTTAGAAGTTAACTTGCTAGTTTAGCTTTTGGACAACGTTTCGTTAGGTAAAAAGCCAATAGACCAAGTTAAGTTCAAAATTGAACGAAACGTGAAAAACTTGTCCATGCATAGAATGAGCATTCCTAAGGCATCAAATAGACCGTTATACTCTATTTAGTGTTCTTAGAAGTCTTAACTTGCTAGTTTAGCTTTTGGACAACGTTTCGTTAGGTAAAGAAGCCAATAGACAAGTTAAGTTCCAAATTGCACGAAACGTGAAAAACTTGTCTATGCATAGAACTGAGCATTCCTAAGGCATCAAATTGGCCGTTATACTCTATTCAGTGTTCTTCGAAGTCTTAACTTGCTAGTTTAGCTTTGGACAACGTTTCGTTAGGTAAAGATTCCAATAGACCAAGTTAAGTTCAAAATTGAACGAAACGTGAAAAACTTGTCCATGCAAAATTGAGCATTCCTAAGGCATCAAAATAGACCGTTATACTCTATTTAGTGTTCTTAGAAGACTTAACTTGCTAGTTTAGCTTTGGACAACGTTTCGTTAGGTAAAGAAGCCAATAGACCAAGTTAAGTTCAAAATTGCAACGAAACGTGAAAAACTTGTCCATGCATAGAATTGAGCATTCCTAAGGCATCAAATACCGTTATACTCTATTTAGTGTTCTTAGAAGTCTTAACTTGCTAGTTTAGCTTTTGGACAACGTTTCGTTAGGTAAAGAAGCCAATAGACCAAGTTAAGTTCAAATTGCACGAAACGTGAAAAACTTGTCTATGCATAGAATGAGCATTCCTAAGGCATCAAATTGGCCGTTATACTCTATTTAGTGTTCTTCGAAGTCTTAACTTGCTAGTTTAGCTTTTGGACAACGTTTCGTTAGGTAAAGAAGCCAATAGACCAAGTTAAGTTCAAAATTGACGAAACGTGAAAAACTTGTCTATGCATAGAATTGAGCATTCCTAAGGCATCAAATTGGACCGTTATACTCTATTTAGTGTTCTTCGAAGTCTTAACTTGCTAGTTTAGCTTTTGGACAACGTTTCGTTAGGTAAAGAAGCCAATAGAACAAGTTAAGTTCAAATTGCATGAAACGTGAAAAACTTGTCTATGCATAGAATTGAGCATTCCTAAGGCATCAAATTGGACCGTTATACTCTATTTAGTGTTCTTAGAAGTCTTAACTTGCTAGTTTAGCTTTTGGACAACGTTTCGTTAGGTAAAGAAGCCAATAGAACAAGTTAAGTTCCAAATTGCACGAAACGTGAAAAACTTGTCTATGCATAGAACTGAGCATTCCTAAGGCATCAAATTGGACCGTTATACTCTATTTAGTGTTCTTAGAAGTCTTAACTTGCTAGTTTAGCTTTTGGACAACGTTTCGTTAGGTAAAGCCAATAGACCAAGTTAAGTTCAAAATTGACGAAACGTGAAAAACTTGTCCATGAAGAATTGAGCATTCCTAAGGCATCAAATTGACCGTTATACTCTATTAGTGTTCTTAGAAGTCTTAACTTGCTAGTTTAGCTTTGGACAACGTTTCGTTAGGTAAAGAAGCCAATAGACCAAGTTAAGTTCAAAATTGAACGAAACGTGAAAAACTTGTCCATGCATAGAATTGAGCATTCCTAAGGCATCAAAATAGACCGTTATACTCTATTTAGTGTTCTTAGAAGTCTTAACTTGCTAGTTTAGCTTTTGGACAACGTTTCGTTAGGTAAAGAAGCCAATAGACCAAGTTAAGTTCAAAATTGACGAAACGTGAAAAACTTGTCTATGCATAGAATTGAGCATTCCTACATCAAATAGACCGTTATACTCTATTTAGTGTTCTTAGAAGTCTTAACTTGCTAGTTTAGCTTTTGGACAACGTTTCGTTAGGTAAAGAAGCCAATAGACCAAGTTAAGTTCAAAATTGACGAAACGTGAAAAACTTGTCTATGCATAGAATTGAGCATTCCTAAGGCATCAAATTGGACCGTTATACTCTATTTAGTGTTCTTCGAAGTCTTAACTTGCTAGTTTAGCTTTTGGACAACGTTTCGTTAGGTAAAGAAGCCAATAGAACAAGTTAAGTTCAAATTGCAGAAACGTGAAAAACTTGTCTATGCATAGAATTGAGCATTCCTAAGGCATCAAATTGGCCGTTATACTCTATTTAGTGTTCTTAGAAGTCTTAACTTGCTAGTTTAGCTTTTGGACAACGTTTCGTTAGGTGAAGCCAATAGAACAAGTTAAGTTCAAATTGCACGAAACGTGAAAAACTTGTCTATGCATAGAATGAGCATTCCTAAGGCATCAAATTGGACCGTTATACTCTATTTAGTGTTCTTCGAAGTCTTAACTTGCTAGTTTAGCTTTTGGACAACGTTTCGTTAGGTAAAGAAGCCAATAGACCAAGTTAAGTTCAAATTGAACGAAACGTGAAAAACTTGTCCATGATAGAATTGAGCATTCCTAAGGCATCAAATAGACCGTTATACTCTATTAGTGTTCTTAGAAGTCTTAACTTGCTAGTTTAGCTTTTGGACAACGTTTCGTTAGGTAAAGAAGCCAATAGACCAAGTTAAGTTCAAATTGAACGAAACGTGAAAAACTTGTCCATGCATAGAATTGAGCATTCCTAAGGCATCAAATAGACCGTTATACTCTATTTAGTGTTCTTAGAAGTCTTAACTTGCTAGTTTAGCTTTTGGACAACGTTTCGTTAGGTAAAGAAGCCAATAGAACAAGTTAAGTTCCAAATTGCACGAAACGTGAAAAACTTGTCTATGCATAGAACTGAGCATTCCTAAGGCATCAAATTGGCCGTTATACTCTATTTAGTGTTCTTAGAAGTCTTAACTTGCTAGTTTAGCTTTGGACAACGTTTCGTTAGGTAAAGAAGCCAATAGAAAGTTAAGTTCAAATTGCACGAAACGTGAAAAACTTGTCTATGCATAGAATGAGCATTCCTAAGGCATCAAATTGGACCGTTATACTCTATTTAGTGTTCTTCGAAGTCTTAACTTGCTAGTTTAGCTTTTGGACAACGTTTCGTTAGGTAAAGCCAATAGACCAAGTTAAGTTCAAAATTGACGAAACGTGAAAAACTTGTCCATAGAATGAGCATTCCTAAGGCATCAAATTGACCGTTATACTCTATTAGTGTTCTTAGAAGTCTTAACTTGCTAGTTTAGCTTGGACAACGTTTCGTTAGGTAAAGAAGCCAATAGACCAAGTTAAGTTCAAAATTGACGAAACGTGAAAAACTTGTCCATGCATAGAATTGAGCATTCCTAAGGCATCAAATAGACCGTTATACTCTATTTAGTGTTCTTAGAATTCTTCACTTGCTAGTTTAGCTTTTGGACAACGTTTCGTTAGGTAAAGAAGCCAATAGACCAAGTTAAGTTCAAAATTGCACGAAACGTGAAAAACTTGTGCATGCATAGAATTGAGCATTCCTAAGGCATCAAATAGACCGTTATACTCTATTTAGTGTTCTTAGAAGTCTTCACTTGCTAGTTTAGCTTTTGGACAACGTTTCGTTAGGCAAAGAAGCCAATAGACCAAGTGAAGTTCAAAATTGCACGAAACGTGAAAAACTTGTCTATGCATAGAATTGAGCATTCCTAAGGCATCAAATTGGACCGTTATACTCTATTTAGTGTTCTTAGAAGTCTTAACTTGCTAGTTTAGCTTTTGGACAACGTTTCGTTAGGTAAAGAAGCCAATAGACCAAGTTAAGTTCAAAATTGACGAAACGTGAAAAACTTGTCTATGCATAGAATTGAGCATTCCTAAGGCATCAAATTGGACCGTTATACTCTATTTAGTGTTCTTCGAAGTCTTAACTTGCTAGTTTAGCTTTTGGACAACGTTTCGTTAGGTAAAGAAGCCAATAGAACAAGTTAAGTTCAAATTGCAGAAACGTGAAAAACTTGTCTATGCATAGAATTGAGCATTCCTAAGGCATCAAATTGGACCGTTATACTCTATTTAGTGTTCTTAGAAGTCTTAACTTGCTAGTTTAGCTTTTGGACAACGTTTCGTTAGGTAAAGAAGCCAATAGAACAAGTTAAGTTCCAAATTGCACGAAACGTGAAAAACTTGTCTATGCATAGAACTGAGCATTCCTAAGGCATCAAATTGGACCGTTATACTCTATTCAGTGTTCTTCGAAGTTTAACTTGCTAGTTTAGCTTTTGGACAATGTTTCGTTAGGTAAAGATTCCAATAGACCAAGTTAAGTTCAAAATTGAACGAAACGTGAAAAACTTGTCCATGAAGAATTGAGCATTCCTAAGGCATCAAAATAGACCGTTATACTCTATTAGTGTTCTTAGAAGACTTAACTTGCTAGTTTAGCTTTGGACAACGTTTCGTTAGGTAAAGAAGCCAATAGACCAAGTTAAGTTCAAAATTGAACGAAACGTGAAAAACTTGTCCATGCATAGAATTGAGCATTCCTAAGGCATCAAATAGACCGTTATACTCTATTTAGTGTTCTTAGAAGTCTTAACTTGCTAGTTTAGCTTTTGGACAACGTTTCGTTAGGTAAAGAAGCCAATAGAACAAGTTAAGTTCCAAATTGCACGAAATGTGAAAAACTTGTCTATGCATAGAACTGAGCATTCCTAAGGCATCAAATTGGACCGTTATACTCTATTTAGTGTTCTTAGAAGTCTTAACTTGCTAGTTTAGCTTTTGGACAACGTTTCGTTAGGTAAAGAAGCCAATAGAACAAGTTAAGTTCCAAATTGCACGAAACGTGAAAAACTTGTCTATGCATAGAACTGAGCATTCCTAAGGCATCAAATTGGACCGTTATACTCTATTCAGTGTTCTTCAAAGTTTAACTTGCTAGTTTAGCTTTTGGACAACGTTTCGTTAGGTAAAGATTCCAATAGACCAAGTTAAGTTCAAATTGAACGAAACGTGAAAAACTTGTCCTGAAGAATTGAGCATTCCTAAGGCATCAAATAGACCGTTATACTCTATTAGTGTTCTTAGAAGACTTAACTTGCTAGTTTAGCTTTTGGACAACGTTTCGTTAGGTAAAGAAGCCAATAGACCAAGTTAAGTTCAAAATTGAACGAAACGTGAAAAACTTGTCCATGCATAGAATTGAGCATTCCTAAGGCATCAAATGGCCGTTATACTCTATTTAGTGTTCTTAGAAGTCTTAACTTGCTAGTTTAGCTTTTGGACAACGTTTCGTTAGGTAAAGAAGCCAATAGAACAAGTTAAGTTCCAAATTGACGAAACGTGAAAAACTTGTCTATGCATAGAACTGAGCATTCCTAAGGCATCAAATTGGCCGTTATACTCTATTGTGTTCTTCGAAGTCTTAACTTGCTAGTTTAGCTTTTGGACAACGTTTCGTTAGGTAAAGCCAATAGACCAAGTTAAGTTCAAATTGAACGAAACGTGAAAAACTTGTCCATGAACAAAATTGAGCATTCCTAAGGCATCAAATAGACCGTTATACTCTATTTAGTGTTCTTAGAAGTCTTAACTTGCTAGTTTAGCTTTTGGACAACGTTTCGTTAGGTAAAGAAGCCAATAGACCAAGTTAAGTTCAAATTGAACGAAACGTGAAAAACTTGTCCATGCATAGAATTGAGCATTCCTAAGGCATCAAATAGACCGTTATACTCTATTTAGTGTTCTTAGAAGTCTTAACTTGCTAGTTTAGCTTTTGGACAACGTTTCGTTAGGTAAAGAAGCCAATAGACCAAGTTAAGTTCAAAATTGCACGAAACGTGAAAAACTTGTCTATGCATAGAATGAGCATTCCTAAGGCATCAAATTGGCCGTTATACTCTATTTAGTGTTCTTCGAAGTCTTAACTTGCTAGTTTAGCTTTTCACAACGTTTCGTTAGGTAAAGAAGCCAATAGACCAAGTTAAGTTCAAAATTGACGAAATGTGAAAAACTTGTCTATGCATAGAATTGAGCATTCCTAAGGCATCAAATTGGACCGTTATACTCTATTTAGTGTTCTTCGAAGTCTTAACTTGCTAGTTTAGCTTTTGGACAACGTTTCGTTAGGTAAAGAAGCCAATAGACAAGTTAAGTTCAAATTGCACGAAACGTGAAAAACTTGTCTATGCATAGAATTGAGCATTCCTAAGGCATCAAATTGGACCGTTATACTCTATTTAGTGTTCTTAGAAGTCTTAACTTGCTAGTTTAGCTTTTGGACAACGTTTCGTTAGGTGAAGCCAATAGAACAAGTTAAGTTCCAAATTGCACGAAACGTGAAAAACTTGTCTATGCATAGAACTGAGCATTCCTAAGGCATCAAATTGGACCGTTATACTCTATTTAGTGTTCTTCGAAGTCTTAACTTGCTAGTTTAGCTTTTGGACAACGTTTCGTTAGGTAAAGAAGCCAATAGACCAAGTTAAGTTCAAAATTGAAGAAACGTGAAAAACTTGTCCATGACAGAATTGAGCATTCCTAAGGCATCAAATTGACCGTTATACTCTATTTAGTGTTCTTAGAAGTCTTAACTTGCTAGTTTAGCTTTGGACAACGTTTCGTTAGGTAAAGAAGCCAATAGACCAAGTTAAGTTCAAAATTGAACGAAACGTGAAAAACTTGTCCATGTAGAATTGAGCATTCCTAAGGCATCAAATAGACCGTTATACTCTATTTAGTGTTTCTTAGAAGTCTTAACTTGCTAGTTTAGCTTTTGGACAACGTTTCGTTAGGTAAAGAAGCCAATAGACCAAGTTAAGTTCAAAATTGAACGAAACGTGAAAAACTTGTCCATGCATAGAATTGAGCATTCCTAAGGCATCAAATAGACCGTTATACTCTATTTAGTGTTCTTCGAAGTTTAACTTGCTAGTTTAGCTTTTGGACAACGTTTCGTTAGGTAAAGAAGCCAATAGACCAAGTTAAGTTCAAAATTGACGAAACGTGAAAAACTTGTCTATGCATAGAATTGAGCATTCCTAAGGCATCAAATTGGACCGTTATACTCTATTTAGTGTTCTTAGAAGTCTTAACTTGCTAGTTTAGCTTTTGGACAACGTTTCGTTAGGTAAAGAAGCCAATAGAACAAGTTAAGTTCAAATTGCACGAAACGTGAAAAACTTGTCTATGCATAGAATTGAGCATTCCTAAGGCATCAAATTGGACCGTTATACTCTATTTAGTGTTCTTAGAAGTCTTAACTTGCTAGTTTAGCTTTTGGACAACGTTTCGTTAGGTGAAGCCAATAGAAAGTTAAGTTCAAATTGCACGAAACGTGAAAAACTTGTCTATGCATAGAATTGCATTCCTAAGGCATCAAATTGGACGTTATACTCTATTAGTGTTCTTCGAAGTCTTAACTTGCTAGTTTAGCTTTTGGACAACGTTTCGTTAGGTAAAGATTCCAATAGACCAAGTTAAGTTCAAATTGAACGAAACGTGAAAAACTTGTCCATGATAGAATTGAGCATTCCTAAGGCATCAAAATTGACCGTTATACTCTATTAGTGTTCTTAGAAGTCTTAACTTGCTAGTTTAGCTTTGGACAACGTTTCGTTAGGTAAAGAAGCCAATAGACCAAGTTAAGTTCAAAATTGAACGAAACGTGAAAAACTTGTCCATGCATAGAATTGAGCATTCCTAAGGCATCAAATAGACCGTTATACTCTATTTAGTGTTCTTAGAAGTCTTAACTTGCTAGTTTAGCTTTTGGACAACGTTTCGTTAGGTAAAGAAGCCAATAGACCAAGTTAAGTTCAAATTGACGAAACGTGAAAAACTTGTCCATGCATAGAATTGAGCATTCCTAAGGCATCAAATAGACCGTTATACTCTATTTAGTGTTCTTCGAAGTCTTAACTTGCTAGTTTAGCTTTTGGACAACGTTTCGTTAGGTAAAGAAGCCAATAGACCAAGTTAAGTTCAAAATTGACGAAACGTGAAAAACTTGTCTATGCATAGAATTGAGCATTCCTAAGGCATCAAATTGGACCGTTATACTCTATTTAGTGTTCTTCGAAGTCTTAACTTGCTAGTTTAGCTTTTGGACAACGTTTCGTTAGGTAAAGAAGCCAATAGACAAGTTAAGTTCAAATTGCACGAAACGTGAAAAACTTGTCTATGCATAGAATGAGCATTCCTAAGGCATCAAATTGGACCGTTATACTCTATTTAGTGTTCTTAGAAGTCTTAACTTGCTAGTTTAGCTTTTGGACAACGTTTCGTTAGGTGAAGCCAATAGACCAAGTTAAGTTCAAATTGCACGAAACGTGAAAAACTTGTCTATGCATAGAATGAGCATTCCTAAGGCATCAAATTGGACCGTTATACTCTATTTAGTGTTCTTCGAAGTCTTAACTTGCTAGTTTAGCTTTTGGACAACGTTTCGTTAGGTAAAGACCAATAGACCAAGTTAAGTTCAAAATTGAAGAAACGTGAAAAACTTGTCCATGATAGAATTGAGCATTCCTAAGGCATCAAATAGACCGTTATACTCTATTAGTGTTCTTAGAAGTCTTAACTTGCTAGTTTAGCTTTGGACAATGTTTCGTTAGGTAAAGAAGCCAATAGACCAAGTTAAGTTCAAATTGACGAAACGTGAAAAACTTGTCCATGCATAGAATTGAGCATTCCTAAGGCATCAAATAGACCGTTATACTCTATTTAGTGTTCTTAGAAGTCTTAACTTGCTAGTTTAGCTTTTGGACAACGTTTCGTTAGGTAAAGAAGCCAATAGAACAAGTTAAGTTCAAATTGCACGAAATGAAAAACTTGTCTATGCATAGAACTGAGCATTCCTAAGGCATCAAATTGGACCGTTATACTCTATTTAGTGTTCTTAGAAGTCTTAACTTGCTAGTTTAGCTTTTGGACAACGTTTCGTTAGGTAAAGAAGCCAATAGAACAAGTTAAGTTCCAAATTGCACGAAACGTGAAAAACTTGTCTATGCATAGAACTGAGCATTCCTAAGGCATCAAATTGGCCGTTATACTCTATTCAGTGTTCTTCGAAGTCTTAACTTGCTAGTTTAGCTTTTGGACAACGTTTCGTTAGGTAAAGAAGCCAATAGACCAAGTTAAGTTCAAAATTGAACGAAACGTGAAAAACTTGTCCATGAACAAATTGAGCATTCCTAAGGCATCAAAATTGACCGTTATACTCTATTTAGTGTTCTTAGAAGACTTAACTTGCTAGTTTAGCTTTGGACAATGTTTCGTTAGGTAAAGAAGCCAATAGACCAAGTTAAGTTCAAAATTGAACGAAACGTGAAAAACTTGTCCATGCATAGAATTGAGCATTCCTAAGGCATCAAAATAGACCGTTATACTCTATTTAGTGTTCTTAGAAGTCTTAACTTGCTAGTTTAGCTTTTGGACAACGTTTCGTTAGGTAAAGAAGCCAATAGACCAAGTTAAGTTCAAAATTGAACGAAACGTGAAAAACTTGTCTATGCATAGAATGAGCATTCCGGCATCAAATTGACCGTTATACTCTATTTAGTGTTCTTCGAAGTTTAACTTGCTAGTTTAGCTTTTGGACAATGTTTCGTTAGGTAAAGAAGCCAATAGACCAAGTTAAGTTCAAAATTGCACGAAACGTGAAAAACTTGTCTATGCATAGAATTGAGCATTCCTAAGGCATCAAATTGGACCGTTATACTCTATTAGTGTTCTTCGAAGTCTTAACTTGCTAGTTTAGCTTTTGGACAACGTTTCGTTAGGTAAAGAAGCCAATAGACCAAGTTAAGTTCAAAATTGACGAAACGTGAAAAACTTGTCTATGCATAGAATTGAGCATTCCTAAGGCATCAAATTGGACCGTTATACTCTATTTAGTGTTCTTCGAAGTCTTAACTTGCTAGTTTAGCTTTTGGACAACGTTTCGTTAGGTAAAGAAGCCAATAGAACAAGTTAAGTTCAAATTGCACGAAACGTGAAAAACTTGTCTATGCATAGAATTGAGCATTCCTAAGGCATCAAATTGGACCGTTATACTCTATTTAGTGTTCTTAGAAGTCTTAACTTGCTAGTTTAGCTTTTGGACAACGTTTCGTTAGGTAAAGAAGCCAATAGAACAAGTTAAGTTCCAAATTGCACGAAACGTGAAAAACTTGTCTATGCATAGAACTGAGCATTCCTAAGGCATCAAATTGGACCGTTATACTCTATTTAGTGTTCTTCGAAGTTTAACTTGCTAGTTTAGCTTTACAACGTTTCGTTAGGTAAAGAAGCCAATAGACCAAGTTAAGTTCAAAATTGAACGAAACGTGAAAAACTTGTTCCATGAAGAATTGAGCATTCCTAAGGCATCAAATTGACCGTTATACTCTATTTAGTGTTCTTAAAGTCTTAACTTGCTAGTTTAGCTTTTGGACAACGTTTCGTTAGGTAAAGAAGCCAATAGACCAAGTTAAGTTCAAATTGAACGAAACGTGAAAAACTTGTCCATGCATAGAATTGAGCATTCCTAAGGCATCAAATAGACCGTTATACTCTATTTAGTGTTCTTAGAAGTCTTAACTTGCTAGTTTAGCTTTTGGACAACGTTTCGTTAGGTAAAGAAGCCAATAGACAAGTTAAGTTCCAAATTGCACGAAACGTGAAAAACTTGTCTATGCATAGAACTGAGCATTCCTAAGGCATCAAATTGGCCGTTATACTCTATTTAGTGTTCTTAGAAGTCTTAACTTGCTAGTTTAGCTTTTGGACAACGTTTCGTTAGGTAAAGAAGCCAATAGACAAGTTAAGTTCAAATTGCACGAAACGTGAAAAACTTGTCTATGCATAGAATGAGCATTCCTAAGGCATCAAATTGGACCGTTATACTCTATTTAGTGTTCTTCGAAGTTTAACTTGCTAGTTTAGCTTTTGGACAATGTTTCGTTAGGTAAAGATTCCAATAGACCAAGTTAAGTTCAAAATTGAACGAAACGTGAAAAACTTGTCTGATAGAATGAGCATTCCTAAGGCATCAAATTGACCGTTATACTCTATTAGTGTTCTTAGAAGTCTTAACTTGCTAGTTTAGCTTTTGGACAACGTTTCGTTAGGTAAAGAAGCCAATAGACCAAGTTAAGTTCAAATTAACGAAACGTGAAAAACTTGTCCATGCATAGAATTGAGCATTCCTAAGGCATCAAATTACCGTTATACTCTATTTAGTGTTCTTAGAAGTCTTAACTTGCTAGTTTAGCTTTTGGACAACGTTTCGTTAGGTAAAGAAGCCAATAGAACAAGTTAAGTTCCAAATTGCACGAAACGTGAAAAACTTGTCTATGCATAGAATGAGCATTCCTAAGGCATCAAATTGACCGTTATACTCTATTCAGTGTTCTTCGAAGTCTTAACTTGCTAGTTTAGCTTTGGACAACGTTTCGTTAGGTAAAGATTCCAATAGACCAAGTTAAGTTCAAAATTGAACGAAACGTGAAAAACTTGTCCATGCATAAATTGAGCATTCCTAAGGCATCAAAATAGACCGTTATACTCTATTTAGTGTTCTTAGAAGACTTAACTTGCTAGTTTAGCTTTTGGACAACGTTTCGTTAGGTAAAGAAGCCAATAGACCAAGTTAAGTTCAAAATTGAACGAAACGTGAAAAACTTGTCCATGCATAGAATGAGCATTCCTAAGGCATCAAAATAGACCGTTATACTCTATTTAGTGTTCTTAGAAGTCTTAACTTGCTAGTTTAGCTTTTGGACAACGTTTCGTTAGGTAAAGAAGCCAATAGACCAAGTTAAGTTCAAAATTGCACGAAACGTGAAAAACTTGTCTATGCATAGAATGAGCATTCCTAAGGCATCAAATTGGACCGTTATACTCTATTTAGTGTTCTTCGAAGTCTTAACTTGCTAGTTTAGCTTTTGGACAACGTTTCGTTAGGTAAAGAAGCCAATAGACCAAGTTAAGTTCAAAATTGACGAAACGTGAAAAACTTGTCTATGCATAGAATTGAGCATTCCTAAGGCATCAAATTGGACCGTTATACTCTATTTAGTGTTCTTCGAAGTCTTAACTTGCTAGTTTAGCTTTTGGACAACGTTTCGTTAGGTAAAGAAGCCAATAGAACAAGTTAAGTTCAAATTGCATGAAACGTGAAAAACTTGTCTATGCATAGAATTGAGCATTCCTAAGGCATCAAATTGGCCGTTATACTCTATTTAGTGTTCTTAGAAGTCTTAACTTGCTAGTTTAGCTTTTGGACAACGTTTCGTTAGGTAAAGAAGCCAATAGAACAAGTTAAGTTCCAAATTGCACGAAACGTGAAAAACTTGTCTATGCATAGAATGAGCATTCCTAAGGCATCAAATTGGACCGTTATACTCTATTTAGTGTTCTTCGAAGTTTAACTTGCTAGTTTAGCTTTTGGACAATGTTTCGTTAGGTAAAGATTCCAATAGACCAAGTTAAGTTCAAATTGAACGAAACGTGAAAAACTTGTCCTGAACAGAATTGAGCATTCCTAAGGCATCAAATAGACCGTTATACTCTATTAGTGTTCTTAGAAGTCTTAACTTGCTAGTTTAGCTTTGGACAACGTTTCGTTAGGTAAAGAAGCCAATAGACCAAGTTAAGTTCAAAATTGAACGAAACGTGAAAAACTTGTCCATGCATAGAATTGAGCATTCCTAAGGCATCAAATAGACCGTTATACTCTATTTAGTGTTCTTAGAAGTCTTAACTTGCTAGTTTAGCTTTTGGACAACGTTTCGTTAGGTAAAGAAGCCAATAGAACAAGTTAAGTTCCAAATTGCACGAAACGTGAAAAACTTGTCTATGCATAGAACTGAGCATTCCTAAGGCATCAAATTGGCCGTTATACTCTATTCAGTGTTCTTCGAAGTCTTAACTTGCTAGTTTAGCTTTGGACAACGTTTCGTTAGGTAAAGAAGCCAATAGACCAAGTTAAGTTCAAAATTGACGAAACGTGAAAAACTTGTCCATGAACAAAATTGAGCATTCCTAAGGCATCAAAATACCGTTATACTCTATTTAGTGTTCTTAGAAGACTTAACTTGCTAGTTTAGCTTTGGACAACGTTTCGTTAGGTAAAGAAGCCAATAGACCAAGTTAAGTTCAAATTGAACGAAACGTGAAAAACTTGTCCATGCATAGAATTGAGCATTCCTAAGGTATCAAATAGACCGTTATACTCTATTTAGTGTTCTTAGAAGTCTTAACTTGCTAGTTTAGCTTTTGGACAACGTTTCGTTAGGTAAAGAAGCCAATAGACCAAGTTAAGTTAAAATTGCACGAAACGTGAAAAACTTGTCTATGCATAGAATGAGCATTCCTAAGGCATCAAATTGGCCGTTATACTCTATTTAGTGTTCTTCGAAGTCTTAACTTGCTAGTTTAGCTTTTCACAACGTTTCGTTAGGTAAAGAAGCCAATAGACCAAGTTAAGTTCAAATTGAAAAACGTGAAAAACTTGTCTATGCATAGAATTGAGCATCCTAAGGCATCAAATTGGACCGTTATACTCTATTTAGTGTTCTTCGAAGTCTTAACTTGCTAGTTTAGCTTTTGGACAACGTTTCGTTAGGTAAAGAAGCCAATAGAACAAGTTAAGTTCAAATTGCATGAAACGAAAAACTTGTCTATGCATAGAATGAGCATTCCTAAGGCATCAAATTGGACCGTTATACTCTATTTAGTGTTCTTGAAGTCTTAACTTGCTAGTTTAGCTTTTGGACAACGTTTCGTTAGGTGAAGCCAATAGAACAAGTTAAGTTCCAAATTGCACGAAACGTGAAAAACTTGTCTATGCATAGAACTGAGCATTCCTAAGGCATCAAATTGGACCGTTATACTCTATTCAGTGTTCTTCGAAGTCTTAACTTGCTAGTTTAGCTTTTGGACAACGTTTCGTTAGGTAAAGATTCCAATAGACCAAGTTAAGTTCAAAATTGACGAAACGTGAAAAACTTGTCCATGAACAAATTGAGCATTCCTAAGGCATCAAATAGACCGTTATACTCTATTTAGTGTTCTTAGAAGACTTAACTTGCTAGTTTAGCTTTGGACAACGTTTCGTTAGGTAAAGAAGCCAATAGACCAAGTTAAGTTCAAAATTGAACGAAACGTGAAAAACTTGTCCATGCATAGAATTGAGCATTCCTAAGGCATCAAAATAGACCGTTATACTCTATTTAGTGTTCTTAGAAGTCTTAACTTGCTAGTTTAGCTTTGGACAACGTTTCGTTAGGTAAAGAAGCCAATAGACCAAGTTAAGTTCAAAATTGCACGAAACGTGAAAAACTTGTCTATGCATAGAATGAGCATTCCTAAGGCATCAAATTGGCCGTTATACTCTATTTAGTGTTCTTCGAAGTCTTAACTTGCTAGTTTAGCTTTTCACAACGTTTCGTTAGGTAAAGAAGCCAATAGACCAAGTTAAGTTCAAAATTGACGAAACGTGAAAAACTTGTCTATGCATAGAATGAGCATTCCTAAGGCATCAAATTGGACCGTTATACTCTATTTAGTGTTCTTCGAAGTCTTAACTTGCTAGTTTAGCTTTTGGACAACGTTTCGTTAGGTAAAGAAGCCAATAGAACAAGTTAAGTTCAAATTGCACGAAACGTGAAAAACTTGTCTATGCATAGAATGAGCATTCCTAAGGCATCAAATTGGACCGTTATACTCTATTTAGTGTTCTTAGAAGTCTTAACTTGCTAGTTTAGCTTTTGGACAACGTTTCGTTAGGTGAAGCCAATAGACCAAGTTAAGTTCAAATTGCACGAAACGTGAAAAACTTGTCTATGCATAGAATTGAGCATTCCTAAGGCATCAAATTGACCGTTATACTCTATTTAGTGTTCTTCGAAGTCTTAACTTGCTAGTTTAGCTTTTGGACAACGTTTCGTTAGGTAAAGAAGCCAATAGACCAAGTTAAGTTCAAATTGAATGAAACGTGAAAAACTTGTCCATGATAGAATTGAGCATTCCTAAGGCATCAAATAGACCGTTATACTCTATTAGTGTTCTTAGAAGTTAACTTGCTAGTTTAGCTTTGGACAATGTTTCGTTAGGTAAAGAAGCCAATAGACCAAGTTAAGTTCAAAATTGAACGAAACGTGAAAAACTTGTCCATGCATAGAATTGAGCATTCCTAAGGCATCAAATAGACCGTTATACTCTATTTAGTGTTCTTAGAAGTCTTAACTTGCTAGTTTAGCTTTTGGACAACGTTTCGTTAGGTAAAGAAGCCAATGACCAAGTTAAGTTCAAAATTGAACGAAACGTGAAAAACTTGTCCATGCATAGAATGAGCATTCCTAAGGCATCAAATAGACCGTTATACTCTATTTAGTGTTCTTCGAAGTTTAACTTGCTAGTTTAGCTTTTGGACAACGTTTCGTTAGGTAAAGAAGCCAATAGACCAAGTCAAGTTCAAAATTGTACCAAACGTGAAAAACTTGTCTGCATAGAATTGAGCATCCTAAGGCATCAAATTGGACTGTTATACTCTATTTAGTGTTCTTCGAAGTCTTAACTTGCTAGTTTAGCTTTTGGACAACGTTTCGTTAGGTAAAGAAGCCAATAGAACAAGTTAAGTTCAAATTGCATGAAACGTGAAAAACTTGTCTATGCATAGAATTGAGCATTCCTAAGGCATCAAATTGGACCGTTATACTCTATTTAGTGTTCTTAGAAGTCTTAACTTGCTAGTTTAGCTTTTGGACAACGTTTCGTTAGGTAAGCCAATAGAACAAGTTAAGTTCCAAATTGCACGAAACGTGAAAAACTTGTCTATGCATAGAACTGAGCATTCCTAAGGCATCTGTAGTAACCGGTTTTCGTCCGGCCAAAAAAAAAAATACAAAAATAAAAAAAATAAAAAAATAAAAAATATATAAAATATATTAAAAAAAACAAAAAAATAACAAAAAAAAAAAAAAAGAAAAAGTGGCCGAAAGTGGCCGAAAGTGGAAAAGAAAAAGGAGAAGAAAGGAGAGAAAAGGTAGGGGAGAAAGAGAGAAAAAGTAGGGGGAAATTGGGTAAATAAAAAAGAAAAAAAGAAGAAAAGAGAGGAAGGAAAGAGGAAGAGAAAAAAAGAAACGGGGAAGGCAAGAGAGAAGCAAGAGCAACGGGGAGGAAGGAAGAGTAGCGGGAGGTCGAGAGAAACAGGAAGGAGAAGAAAAGGATTCAGTCTTTCTAGCTTGGGATCGAAAAGGTGATGATTCACACACACTTTTAATTTTAGCTATGATTTTTGTTTGTGTGTGTGTTTCAATCTCTGCAAATTTTCGGATATCTATTTGCTAAACCCATATGTTGCTCCCTACCCCCATGCTTAAGCCGGATTCATTTCTTTGACCAATACCAATGTGAATCGTGTCATACCGGATCCTGTTTCAATATCGTTGGTTCGATTTCATGGTTGTGGTTTTGTAAAGCTTTCGGATATGTTCCTCCTGGTTCTATTCCAATGTGTAGGATCTATAATACGTTTTGGATTTGAAGGATGTTTATTTGTTCTTTGTTGTTGATGTCCGGTTTAAACATATTGTTAAGGTTGATGTCTGTATGTGGGTTATAGGTGCATATAGGAATTGCATAAAGATCCAGTCTGTACAAACATTTGCTTATGCTCAATTTGTATATCTATTATATGCAACTAGTGTATATGTGTTTGCATATGGATATGAGTTTGTTTGTGTCCATACATTTATATATGTATATATATATGATGTGTATATATTATAGGCTGTGTGTGCGCGTGTATATATATATGGGATGTGTATATATATATGTTATGTATAGTGTGCGTGTATATATATATGGGATATGTATATATATATATATATATATGGCATGTGTGTTCGTGTGTATATATATATGTATATATATATGTATACAGTGTTGTGTATTATATATTGTGAGCATGTATATGTGTATTATATGGTGAGTGTGCGCATGCATGCATGCGGCGTGTGTGTATATATATATAGATTGTATATGTGTTCGTATATGTATATATTCTAGTTTGTATATTTGTATATATGTGTTTATGTATGCATATTTATAATGTATATGGACTTAATTTGATTTGAGTTTTTATGACTTTGGATCCCATTTGACCATTCTTGTGTTTGTGTTTGTGTTTGTTGGGCTTGGATCGGGCTTGTGACCGCATGGGCCGAAGGGCAACTTAGAGGATTTGGGCCGGATTTGAGCAATGGGTCTCGTGGGCAACATCCCAATTGTTGTATAATATTTTATATTTGTCTTGTGTACATAATTGTAAAGTAAGCCTTGTAATTGGATAAAAAATAGTGGATGTAAAAATAGAAATGCATACATAAATATGTTAGGGTGTTAGAAGCATATAGATATTAGGAGATGATTTTGTGAATGATGATTGCATTAGAATGCATGCTTAGGACTTTGATTTCTCACATTATGCCATGTCTTAGATGCATGTTAGGATTGTTTAAATGCCATGAAAATAAATGCAACGCGTTAGTCATTGGATTAATCCAAGCCGTCTTACATTAATAAAACACATCAAGATTAAATTATGGAATCCTTATGTTTTCTTTAAATACCAAAGAGCCTTCAAGACATTGGGGTTCCATTGGCATTCATTGAAAACATTTGGATTTCGTGGATCCTGAAAGCAAATGTGTTTTTAGGGATTAGGAGAATTTATTTACGGACTCAACGGTGGGTTTAAAGATATTTGACCCATTCAATGAGCCATAAATAGATTCTTTCTTTTCTCATGAAGAACATAATTGTGAGTAAAACTTAAATTGAATATTCCTTGATTGTGGGCCCTTTGGTACATCAACCAAGTCCTCAAGAGTCCCTTCTTCCCAAATATCCAAACCCACTCCAAGTGCTACCTTATCCAATCTTTGGCCAAGCCGGGAATGACCTCAATGATCTCGTGCACACCTTTTTTTTTCAAAACCCCCAAACCCACTCCAAGTGGTGTTTTCTCCAATCCTTGGCCAAGCCGGGAATGGCCCCAATGATCCCGTGCACCTTGTTCTCCAAACCACTCCAAGTGGATTTTTCATTTACATTCCAATAAGACCCATCAAAATGGGATTTTCAAAAACAAATTAGAGTCAAATAGGAAAACATTTAAAGGTAACCGTTTTCGGGAGTTGTGGGGTGCCTAACACCTTCCTCATACTCAATAGACCCCCTTGCCCATTTTTCTCGTAGACCAGAACGGATGTCCAATTGCATCCTAAAAATCAATTGGTGGCGACTTCAATTGTTTTTTTCAAGCCGGTTGCTTCAGCTGGCGACTTCACTGGGGACAACGTTGTTGTACCAAAGGGGTCAGGCCTTGTTGTCTTGGTGTTTCCTATTTGGTTGATTTGTTTATTTTTGTACATGTTTTTTTTTTTTTACATTTTTGAGGAATCTAATGTGTTTGTTCATGATTGTAGATAAAATAACAGGTTTTTTTGTGTTTCATAAAAATTGGGTGTTTGTTGAGGATATGGTATGATTCTCCCGCACACACATCACTATTCACATGCACACAAATGGCCCATAAAAACCGGGTCCTACTAGTGATTAGTGAGGGTTTGATCTTTGCTTTTGATGGATTTTGTCCTCACGCAAGCATGGAAAGACATCCTCCTGGATTGAGTCCCTTCAAGATATTGGGGGATGGGTTCCACTTCAAGATATGGGGTGTGAACTAACCTGATCCAGTGGCCTCTCGCGTAGCCGCGTTATAGTTAGAAATGCCACCCATATGCACATTACATAACCCTAGATCCGGTTCGAGACCTTCAGAAATTGGTAGGAACCTGATTTTGTTAGGAACAATGGGGGATTCTCCTATCCTTAACTCCATTTATTTCCTGTACATTTAAATACCATGTACCTTTATTCCTCATTTACATGTTTATATGTATTTGATACATACCTGTATGTATATATTCATCAAACCATACATGTACATGCCTTATACACTTGCCATGAATATGTTAGCCTAGGTTATGATACTTTCCATACGTGTCCATATATGCTTGCATGTTTGTTAATCACTCATACATGTTCATACATATCTTATATTCATCCTTTTCATGCCCCCATGCATTCACTAGGCACATTCTTTGCAATTGGACAAGAGGATGTTTTGCCGCGAGCAGTGATAGGAACCAGTGACATAAGACGAGACAACCCGTGGGAAACTAGAGATGTGTTGGAGAAATTGCAGGCAGAACTCGGAGATAGTTTAAAAGACGATTTACCATTGGGAATTGTTCGGAAGACACAGTTTCAAGAACAGGCACCACCAGGGTTAGCACAGTTTTGGGAGGCACAAAGTGATGAAGCACGCAGTAATTTTGGGTAAATTTATGGACGTATTGGGCATCTATTAACTGTCAAAACACCGGTAACTCTTCTTCAGGCTGCTATGCATTTCTGGGACCCTGCATATCGCTCCTTTACTTTCAATACAACAGATTTGTCTCCTTTATTAGAAGAATATGGGCAGTTGTTGGGATATGATCCACATGTGAACAAGGTTTATAATCCGGAGGAAGTTACTGATGGAAGGAAGATTGTTCACCGTCTTTTACAGATAGAGCATACCAGGACTCCTGGAAAGGATAAAGGTAATATTTGGGTGTTTCCAATTGACAGGCTTGTGGGTTTCGCTCAGGGGAGGTTTGCAACTCCGGAAGGGCAGATGGCTTTTTGCCCTTGCAGTGTATGGAGCAGTATTATTTCCTTGTGCAGGAGGATATGTAGAAAAGAACGTGATTAAATTGGTTCACCTTGTCAAGTATGGTACCAATCCAATACCTGCAATTGTTATGCGAGACAATCCGGTCCCTTAATCATTGTCGCATTCAAGGAGAAGGCAGCTTTCGGGGGGTGTTCGCAATTATTAGGACTCTGGTTGGTGAGTCACTTAAAGTACCCAAAAAGAATTGGAGCTCCGATGATTGTATTTGAAGATCATACCCGGATGCTTAGAGATCCCATTCAGAATTTCAAGATGGCCGAGATACAATCTAATGTACCAGCTGTTGACGTGTGGAGACAATTCCTAGAGGAATTAGAACCGAAGGAGACATTTGATCGAGCAACATGGTACAAGCCCAAAGGTTTACTTTACAGATGTGGTAACTACAACTGGGTGCCTTTGGTGGGACCATGGGGAGGTACCAGTCAAGCACCTGCAATGTTCTTGCGTCAAGAGGCTGGCAATTTATGCACGCCAATTACACATGGCTTGTGGGAGTTTGAATTCGCGCATGGAGATGAGAAGGCGAAATATCTGTCTCACCAAGTGTTAGAAGCATGGAAAAGGACCCACATAATGGAGCGCGGAAGGCTTACTGCAGACCCGGGAGGGAAGTATCGATACGTGCAATGGCTCCAAGGAAGGAAGAAGACTATCACCCAGTGTCATAGCTTTGTTAGCATGAAAAGAAAGAGACGATACCTGGTGGAAATGAAAATTCAGGTCTGGAAATACCATCAAATAAGCTTGAGGAAGCAAGTAGACACCTTGATTGCTGAAGAGGTAGAAACAGCTCAGAATTCCTGGAGAGAAAAGTATAACAGATATAAGAACAAATGCAAAAAACTGAAAAAGAAGGTCCATGGGGAGAGGGAAGCCCGAGAAGTAGAAAAAGGACAGTTTGATGCACTGAAGGAAAAGTTCTCGAAGCTACAGAAGAAGATGAAGAAAGAAAAGAGAAGGATGCAGCAAAACATTGTAGGACACAAGCAGAACTTCAAGAAATGCAGGAGCATATTCAGAGGCTAAATGAAGAACTTGCATCTCGGAAGGAGGACGCTTATCAACTGCAATTGCAGATGTATTTAGACAAAGAAGAGCAAAGAAGAATAGAAGCTGAGAAGAATAGATTGACAGACCAGATGAATGAGATGCTTGAAGAGAACCAGCAACAGATGGAAGGGATCACAACTTTAAGGGAACAGAATGATTATTTTCATTCAATGCTGGAGGAGGTCCAACAGGAGCAGACAAGTACCAAATTCAAAGTAAGGTTGATGATGAGTCGCTTGATGACCCTATCAGAATGGGCTGAGGTTTATGAACGACGTCTGCAGAAGTTGAGTTCCAATCCTATTTTGGAAATGCCAGAGTTTGACGCAGATATGGACATTTTTGGAAAATTTGAAAGTGACTTACAGGAGCTTCAGAGGAGGTTGGATGCAATCCAAGCAGGAGGTGCTGTTATGGTTGAAATTCCGGTTGTTCGAGTGGACTGAATCAAATGTTTCTTCTTGTATGCTTTTAATGAATGAAATGAATAAAAGAAGACAACCTTGTTTTAATCCTCTTGTCCAATTACAAAGAAATCTAGGAAGCACATAAACCCACAATCATGCATATGCATAGTTAACAGATCTGATTAACTAATAAATGTTTCTTTCATCATGAAGGTGGCACATAAAAAGAAAAAGCACCAATTTCATTCATATCACCGTCATCCTTATCGTACCAGACTACAGTTGCGAATTGCTAGAACGATGGAGAACGAACAGCAGAAAGAGCTGATCCAGAAGCAGAGCCAGGAAATTACAGATCTGAAAGAACAAATGGCTATGTTGATTACTCAGATGTCGCAGCTTATGAAAGGAAAAACAGTTGTAGAAAGTTCAGCACAGAAAGGAGAGCCCCTACTTCAGCTTTATGACAACGTGGCAATGAACTTCTCAGGAAGTGCGCCGGTAGTCGGGCCAGCCCGGGATAGTGGATTTCCATCACTGGATTGCCAGCAGAAAACATATGTCATGCCCGTAGAGGCTAAAGGGGAGCAAGGAAGAGGTCTTACTGTGGAGCAATACAAAAAGATGGAAAAATGGATGAATTCAATGGAAGGATTTGGACCTGTTGGCGCTTTAAGTCCCTATAAGTTATGTCTGGTGAAGGATTTGATCATTCCTCCTGATTTCAAGCTTCCGGCTTTTTACTCTCTTTGATGGTACTGGAATCCCTCTAGATCATCTGACCATGTATTGTCGGAGGATGCAGCCATATGTTCATGATGAAAAGATATTGATTCACTTTTTCCAAGAAAGTTTGACGGGGAGTGCAACTCGGTGGTTTACAAGCTTAGATCCGTCTACTGTTGAGACCTGGGAGGATCTGGCTAACTTATTCCTTAAGAAGTATGAGCATAACATGGAGAAGGTCCCTACCATCTATGATCTTCAGTGTACTGTCATGAAGGAAGGAGAAAGTTTTCGGGATTGGGCCCATAGATGGAGAGACTTAGCATCCCAGATGCACCCTCCATTGGCGGAACAAGATCTGGTTAATGCATTCATTGACGCACTTCGAGAGCCTTATACTTCAAAAATTGCTGGAGGGGGGCATGCAGGTTTAGGAGAAATGATTCGAGCAGGGGAACGTATTGAGAGATGCATGCAAAGAGGAAATATTAGCATTAGCGTCCCGATGCTTGAGAAACCAGAGTATCAGAAGGGAGGGAAGATGAAGAAGAAGGAAAACGAGGTGCATACCGTTAATTACAGCAGCAATCCCACTTATGGGTCTCCCACTTCTGATTACAGGCCGCGAAGCAATGCTCCCAGGCTGTCTAGTCCATATAACCACCACCTAAACTCAAATTCCTACCCGCCACCTCAGCATTCTTATCGACCACCTCAACAGACTTACCAACCACCTCAGCAAGCTTATCGACCACCTCAGCAAAATTACCAGCCACCTCAGCAAGCTTACCAACCACCCCGCCAAAATTACCAAAACTTTGAAAATAACCCTAGACCCCGAAGGCAGATAGAGCAGTTCGCTCCGATACCCATGACTTATGCCCAATGTTATGACAAGTTATTGTCTAATTCAGCTATTGCACCTATCCCGGGAGGAGGACCCCAGAATCCACCTTATCCTCATTGGTACAACCCGAGGTGACGTGTGCCTATCACGGTAATTCGCCTGGACATTCAATTGAAAATTGTCTGACCTTCAAGAGAATTGTGCAAAATATGGTCAATTCTGGATGGTTGAATTTTGATGGGATCAGGAAGCCCGATGTGACCACTAATCCTTTGCCAGATCATGGCAATGGCGGTACCAATGCTGTTGAGGGTTCAGGTGAGTTTAGGAGGAAAATTGCAGAGGTAACTATGTCTTTGAGTTTGGTGTTGGATGCTTTGGAAAATGAAGGACTTATTAAAGAGAGGAGTTGGACTTGACGTTGAGATACGATGGTTATGATGAGTTGAAGACTTGTGAATTTCACAAAGGCGTTGAGGGACATTCTCTGGAGAATTGTTTTCAATTTCAAGCAAAGGTGCAAGATTTGATTGATAGCAAGAAAGTAGTATTTGGTGTGAAGTCAGGGTGCCTGAATGCAGTCAATGTTATTGGGGATGAATTCTATAAAGGACCAAGGCCTGGTGGGAGGACGAAGCCAATTGTTTTGCAGTACTTTTTAGAAGATCAACCGTTTGTCAAAGGTCCACATCCTTCAAAGCCTTCTTACGTAAGTGATAAGGCTGTTCCGTGGGTATACGAGAAAAATGATCTTGAGGTTGCTGTGGATAATATCTCAGGGGTGAGTAGGATAACCCGAACTGGACGGGTTTATTCTCGAGAGGAGTCAGGTGACCCAATGTCAGGAGCGGAAGCTGAAAGGAAAAGGAAGGGCAAGGACGTTGTAGGAGCGGAAGAGAATTTGAAAGATTTGAAGAAAGATCATATTGTATGTGAGGAAATTAAGAAAGCAGTGACTGATGTAGAAATTCAGGAGTTTCTGAAGATTGTCCGTCAAAGCGAGTATATGATTGTAGACCAGTTGAAAAAGACCCCGGCAAAGATTTCCATCTTAGAATTAATCATGAGTTCGGAGCCACACCGTAAAGTGTTGTTGAGAATGTTGAATCAGGCCTATGTGTCAGAAAGATACCGACAGAATCTTTTGACGGGATTGTCGGAAATGTGCTCGCAACTCACTTATTATCATTTACTGAAGAGGAAATTCCAGATGAAGGGATGGGCCATAACAAAGCGTTGCATATTTCGGCCATGTGTAGGGGTTTTGAAGTGGCAAGTATTTTGATCGACAATGGATCGTCGTTGAATATCCTACCAAAGGAGACTTTTGATAGGCTGCCAATTGACAGATCATATTTGAAGCAAGTACTAGTGGTGGCTAAAGCCTTCGATGGAACCAAGAAGGAGATAATGGGGGAGATCGAGGTCCCTTTGGAGATCGCAAATGTTACATTCAATGTCCCCTTTATGGTGATGGATATATCGCCGACTTACAGTTGCCTATTAGGTAGACCGTGGATCCATACTGCTGGTGCTGTACCATCGTCTTTACATCAAAATCTCAAATTTGCTCACAGAGGAAGAGTTTATATTGTTAAGGGCCAGTCGGAATGGATGGTGGCTAGCGTTTCAAACTCACTCCATATTGATGCGCCCCTGCAGGGGATTGAAAGCTCCTTCCAGTCCTTTGAAATTGCTACTGCCAGTTTTGTGAAGGAGGAGCAGCTTCTGGTGCAGCCCCGTTTATCAAAAGTGGCTAAGTTTATTGGAAGAATTATGCTAAAGATGGGATTCCGACCAGGGGGAGGTTTAGGCAAAGAGGAGCAGGGGATAAAGAAGCCAATAGTTGCATTGAAACAAGCTGAGCGCTGGGGTCTTGGGTATAAGCCAAGTAGAGCTGATAAGACACAGATCCAGGCTGAGAAACAGGCAAAATGGATCGCTCGTTTTGAGGGTCGAGAGCAGGATGTTCCGAAAAATTCAATCCCCTGGCTTTATGACAGTTTCGTGTTTGGAGATTTCCTGGAAAAGGTCAATCCTCTCAATGCAGGGGCAATTCCAGGGAAATTGATCCTTAATCTTCCTGTTGATCAAGTGGAAATGAGTCGAACTGGGGCAAATTTTGGAGAGCTGTGTGAGTAGTTGGAAGGTTTTCATGTTGCTTTTATAGAAGAGGGTCAGAACTTTGCTGCTAAATCTTATTATGTCATCCCTCGGCCTCCAGGTTTTGAGCTCAACAACTGGACCAGTTTTGAGTTGCCAGTCTCGATCAACAGCCTTCAAGAGTAATCTCCATATGCACTATGATCTGTGGTCTAGCTCACGGCCACTGATTGGGTTTTTGTAATGAGCATGTCTCTTACTTTATCTTTTGATGAATTCGCATAGTATGGCCTTTGCATGTTCTCATGTTTCTGATGATTCTGCTATGCTTATCATAAATAAAAATCTTTGCTCAAAATTCTCACATCTATTCACCTTATTTCACGCATCACTTCTAAAAATCCAAATCTCACACATTCCAGTTTTAACAGGACTGAAATTGATGATAATAAAAAAGATGAACCGAATGAACCAGATTTTGGGGCACCCATTAACATGTTGAATCTGATTCCGACACTGAGGATGAATTTGAGATGTCGCCAGAAATGTTAAGGCAAGTTAACCAAGAGGAGAAGATAGTTCAGCCGCATAAAGAAATAACTGAGGTTGTTAACTTGGGAACTGAAGATCAGAAAAAGGAGGTTAGGATTGGTGCAGCTTTTGAAGGAGGAGATAGAAAAAGATTGATAGGTTTGCTGCATGAATATCAGGACGTTTTTTGCATGGTCATATCAAGATATGCCAGGACTTGATACCAACATAGTGGTCCATAAATTGCCATTAAAACCAGATTGTCTGCCGGTGAAGCAAAAAGTTGAGAAGATTGAAGCCGGAAATGCGTTTGAAGATTAGAGATGAAGTAAAAAAGCAATTTGAAGCAGGATTCCTTGCTGTAGCAAAATACCCTGATTGGGTTGCAAATATCGTACCAGTCCCGAAGAAAGACGGTAAGGTTCGGATGTGCGTGGATTACAGGGATCTTAATCGGGCGAGCCCGAAAGATGACTTTCCTTTACCCCAAATTGACATATTAGTAGACAATACTGCTAAACATTTTGCGTTCTCCTTCATGGATGGATTCTCAGGATATAACCAGATCAAGATGGCACCAGGGAAGATCAGGAGAAAACTACTTTCATCACTTTATGGGGTACCTTTTGTTACAAAGTCATGCCATTTGGTCTCAAAAATGCGGGAGCTACTTATCAGCGAGCCATGGTTACTCTGTTTCATGATATGATGCATAAAGAGATTGAGGTGTATGTGGATGACATGATTGCTAAGTCAAAGGAGGATGAAGATCACGTGATTAACCTGGAGAAGTTGTTCAAGAGGTTGAGAAGGCACCAATTGAAGTTGAATCCCTCGAAATGCACATTTGGGGCAACCTCAGGGAAGTTGTTGGGTTTTATTGTCAGTAGGAGAGGTATTGAAGTAGACCCGGATAAAGTGAAGGCGATTATAGAGATGCCGGCCCCTCGCATCGAGAAAGAAGTCAGAGGTTTCTTAGGGAAACTCAATTACATTGCAAGGTTCATTTCACAGTTGACAACTACGTGTGAGCCAATTTTTAAGTTACTTCGGAAGAATAACCCATCAGAATGGAATGATGAATGTCAAAGTGCCTTTGAGAGAATAAACAGTATTTACAAAATCCACCGGTCTTGATGCCTCCGATTGCTGGGAGCCCGCTTATTCTCTACTTGACTGTGTCAGACAATTCGATGGGTGTATGTTAGGGCAACATGATTCATCCGGGAGGATAGAGCATGCAATCTACTACTTGAGCAAGAAATTCACTAGTTGTGAGACCAAACTACTCCATGTTGGAGAAAACTTGTTGTTCATTGGCATGGGTTGCGCATAGGCTCAGGCAATATATGTTGTATCACACTACTTGGTTGATCTCGAGGATGGACCCAATCAAGTATATTTTTGAAAAACCATCTCTTTCGGGGAGGATTGCAAAATGGCAGATGTTGTTGTCAGATACGATATTTTGTATATTGCTCAGAAGGCAGTGAAGGGAAGTGCAATAGCAGATTACTAGCAGAACAGGCGATTGATGACTCTCAGCCTATGAATCCAGGGTTCCCAGATGGAGAATCTTTGTCCTTAGAAATGGAGAGCCGGAAAGATATGGACGGATGGGTTATGTTGTTTGATGGCGCTTCTAATATAGTTGGTAATGGGATTGGGGCTGTGCTTATTTCTCCAGAAGGAAAAGTTACCCCGTTTACTGCTAAGCTATTTCAACTGTACCAATAAGTGTTCTGAGTATGAGGCCTGTGCCATGGGAATTCAAGCTGCTATTGATGTTGGGATTAAAAAGCTTCAGGTTTATGGTGACTCTCAATTGGTGATCAGGCAATTGTGTGACGAATGGGAAACCAGGGATGCCAAGTTAGTCCCGTATTATCAACACATCAAAAGTTGATCAAATTTTTTGACTGTGTGGAAATTTGATCATATTCCAAGAGAAGAAAACCAGATGGCAGATGCTTTGGCCACTTTGGCAGCCATGTTTGGTTTGGACCCTCGAGGAGAAGTGGAGTTATCAAGATGAGAAACGTGAAATTCAGGCACATTGTTTGAATGTAGTAGCAGAACCTGATGGTAAACCCTGGTATTATGAGGTGAAGCAGTATTTGGAGAAAGGAGAATACCCTCCAGAGGCCTCAGATAATGACAAACGCACCATCCGAAGACTCTCAAGCTCTTTTTTCTTGGATAAAATGTATTGTATAAGAGAAGCTCGGGATTTGTGCTTCTTCGATGCGTGGATATTGATGAAGCCAAGCAGATTATGGAAGAGATTCATGAAGGAATATGTGGTACTCATTCGAGTGGATATCAATGGCAAGGAAGATATTGCGAGCCGGTTACTATTGGCTTACCAGGAAAGAGATTGTATTAGATATGCAATCAGATGCCATAAGTGCCAGATTTATGCTGAAAAACTCATGTCCCAGTGAACCCTCTGCGGGTATTAGTAGCACCTTGGCCCTTTTCAATGGGGGTATCGATGTTATTGGCCCTATCGAGCCCAAAGCTTCCAACGGACATCGTTTCATCTGGTTGCAATTGATTATTTTACAAAGTGGGTGGAAGCAAATTCTTATGCTAAGTGACAAGTAACGTTATCGCCCGATTCTTGAGAAAAGATATTGTATGTCGCTATGGGGTTCCCGAAAGGATCATTACTGATAATGGCACGAATTTCAACAGCAAGATGGTGAACGATTTATGTGAGCAGTTCAAGATCAAGCATCATAATTCATCTCCTTATCGTCCCAAGATGAACGGGGCTGTTGAGGCAGCTAACAAAAAATATCAAGAAAATCATCCAGAAGATGACAGAGAATTACAAAGATTGGCATGAAAAGCTTCCTTTCGCTTTATATGGGTACCGGACTTCTGTGCGTACATCCACTGGTGAAAGTCCTTATTGCTTAGTATACGGGACAGAGGCTGTTCTTCCCATTGAAGTAGAGATCCCTTCGATAAGAGTAGTGGTGGAAGCCAATTTGGATGAGACGGAGTGGGTCCGAACTCGTTATGAACATCTAAATTTTATTGAAGAGAGAAGATTAGGGGCACTTTGTAGAGGACAGCTTTATCAAAGACGAATGATAAGAGCACATCACAAGAGGGTGCGCCCTCGTTGTTTCAGAGAAGGGGATTAGTACTAAAGATGATTCAGCCACCTCAAAAAGATCACCGTGGAAAAGGACTCCTACCTACGAGGGACCATTGTGGTGAAGAAAGCATTCTCTGGTGGAGCAGTAATTTTGGCAAGGATGGATGGAGATGATTTGCCTCACCCAGTAAATGTTGATGTTTTCAGGCGTTATTATGCTTAAAAAAAAAAAAAAAAAAAAAAAAAAAAAAACCCGCTAGAGTGAAAACCCGGAAGGGCGCATCTAGGCAAAAATTAGGGACAAAATAAGAAAAATCCTGCTAGAGTGAAAACCTGAAAGGGCGCTCTAGGCAAAAATTAGGGACAACAAGAAATTTTATTGGAGTGAAAACCCTCACGGGTACTTTAATTATGGCTGCAAGTTCCTGTTGTTTGAAGAAAGGAGGTTGGGACATGAGTCTGTTGGTTGTTAACTTGTCTTGCATTGACATTCGGGCAGAGTACAGAATCGACCTCATAGTTGCCAGATTGGAGGACAGTTATTTGGGCAAACATCCAAAACTGGGGCAGTTCTCAGGATGCTCTTATACTATCATTTGTTTGTTCGTTAAACAGAATGAGAAGTTTGTTAGCAGAAATGGAGGACTCAGAGACAGTCTCAGACGAGTCAGATTTGATCATTGTTAATTGGGTGCACACCAAAACTGGGGCAGTTTTGGTGGAATCTTTGAATTATTACATATTCATCTGAAGAAGTTGGGTTTGTCCCTTCTTCCTTTGACTTCTCTACATTCTTGTACATACCTTTGTCAATCGGCACTCGTCCTTTCAAAAAAATGGCGAAGAAATTCATTTCTATAGTTTTGTCACTTGTGGAATCTGTTTTTCCATACCCCAACTCCATTCTCAATCCATGTTCCAAAAAGTTTATCACCTGCATTCATTAATTGACATGCATGGCTATACTATTGAATTTATCACTGATAAAGTTTGACAGGAAATGTGGAATATGCATTAGGACATTACTCTTGCTAGGAATTTGATTGGATTTTGGCATCCTAAGCTGGAAAGGATTTGAATAAAAGACTTGAAGCCGAGGTAAGCATTAGCAGGAAAGGGAAGATCATAATCATGTGACGCGCACAACGAAATGAAAATAAATCCAGATGAATTGGCAGCCTTGAGCTCAAAAGTGGGCACACATGCAAATTGAACGAAAACGTGAAAAACTTGTCCATGAACAGAATTGAGCATTCCTAAGGCATCAAAATAGACCGTTATACTCTATGTAGTGTTCTTAGAAGACTTAACTTGCTAGTTTAGCTATTGGACAATGTTTCGTTAGGTAAAGAAGCCAATAGACAAGTTAAGTTCAAAATTGAACGAAACGTGAAAAACTTGTCCATGCATAGAATTGAGCATTCCTAAGGCATCAAAATAGACCGTTATACTCTATTTAGTGTTCTTAGAAGTCTTAACTTGCTAGTTTAGCTTTTGGACAACGTTTCGTTAGGTAAAGAAGCCAATAGAACCAAGTTAAGTTCAAAATTGACGAAACGTGAAAAACTTGTCATGCATAGAATTGAGCATTCCTAAGGCATCAAATTAGACCGTTATACTCTATTTAGTGTTCTTCGAAGTCTTAACTTGCTAGTTTAGCTTTTGGACAACGTTTCGTTAGGTAAAGAAGCCAATAGAACCAAGTTAAGTTCAAATTGAACGAAACGTGAAAAACTTGTCTATGCATAGAATTGAGCATTCCTAAGGCATCAAATTGGACCGTTATACTCTATTTAGTGTTCTTAGAAGTCTTAACTTGCTAGTTTAGCTTTTGGACAACGTTTCGTTAGGTAAAGAAGCCAATAGAACAAGTTAAGTTCAAATTGCATGAAACGTGAAAAACTTGTCATGCATAGAATTGAGCATTCCTAAGGCATCAAATTGGACCGTTATACTCTATTAGTGTTCTTAGAAGTCTTAACTTGCTAGTTTAGCTTTTGGACAACGTTTCGTTAGGTGAAGCCAATAGAACAAGTTAAGTTCAAATTGCACGAAACGTGAAAAACTTGTCTATGCATAGAACTGAGCATTCCTAAGGCATCAAATGGACCGTTATACTCTATTAGTGTTCTTCGAAGTCTTAACTTGCTAGTTTAGCTTTTGGACAACGTTTCGTTAGGTAAAGAGCCAATAGACCAAGTTAAGTTCAAAATTGAACGAAACGTGAAAAACTTGTCCATGCATAGAATTGAGCATTCCTAAGGCATCAAATAGACCGTTATACTCTATTAGTGTTCTCGAAGACTTAACTTGCTAGTTTAGCTTTTGGACAACGTTTCGTTAGGTAAAGAAGCCAATAGACCAAGTTAAGTTCAAAATTGAACGAAACGTGAAAAACTTGTCCATGCATAGAATTGAGCATTCCTAAGGCATCAAATAGACGTTATACTCTATTTAGTGTTCTTAGAAGTCTTAACTTGCTAGTTTAGCTTTGGACAACGTTTCGTTAGGTAAAGAAGCCAATAGACAAGTTAAGTTCAAATTGCACGAAACGTGAAAAACTTGTCTATGCATAGAATTGAGCATTCCTAAGGCATCAAATTGGACCGTTATACTCTATTTAGTGTTCTTAGAAGTCTTAACTTGCTAGTTTAGCTTTTGGACAACGTTTCGTTAGGTAAAGAAGCCAATAGAACAAGTTAAGTTTCAAATTGCACGAAACGTGAAAAACTTGTCTATGCATAGAACTGAGCATTCCTAAGGCATCAAATTGGCCGTTATACTCTATTAGTGTTCTTCGAAGTCTTAACTTGCTAGTTTAGCTTTTGGACAACGTTTCGTTAGGTAAAGAAGCCAATAGACCAAGTTAAGTTCAAAATTGAACGAAACGTGAAAAACTTGTCCATGCAGAATTGAGCATTCCTAAGGCATCAAAATAGACCGTTATACTCTATTTAGTGTTCTTGAAGTCTTAACTTGCTAGTTTAGCTTTGGACAACGTTTCGTTAGGTAAAGAAGCCAATAACCAAGTTAAGTTCAAAATTGAACGAAACGTGAAAAACTTGTCCATGATAGAATTGAGCATTCCTAAGGCATCAAATAGACCGTTATACTCTATTAGTGTTCTTAGAAGTCTTAACTTGCTAGTTTAGCTTTTGGACAACGTTTCGTTAGGTAAAGAAGCCAATAGACCAAGTTAAGTTCAAAATTGAACGAAACGTGAAAAACTTGTCATGCATAGAATTGAGCATTCCTAAGGCATCAAAATAGACCGTTATACTCTATTTAGTGTTCTTCGAAGTTTAACTTGCTAGTTTAGCTTTTGGACAACGTTTCGTTAGGTAAAGAAGCCAATAGACCAAGTTAAGTTCAAAATTGAACGAAACGTGAAAAACTTGTCTATGAATAGAATTGAGCATTCCTAAGGCATCAAATTGGACCGTTATACTCTATTTAGTGTTCTTAGAAGTCTTAACTTGCTAGTTTAGCTTTTGGACAACGTTTCGTTAGGTAAAGAAGCCAATAGACAAGTTAAGTTCAAATTGCACGAAACGTGAAAAACTTGTCTATGCATAGAATTGAGCATTCCTAAGGCATCAAATTGGACCGTTATACTCTATTTAGTGTTCTTAGAAGTCTTAACTTGCTAGTTTAGCTTTTGGACAACGTTTCGTTAGGTGAAGCCAATAGAACAAGTTAAGTTCAAATTGCACGAAACGTGAAAAACTTGTCTATGCATAGAACTGAGCATTCCTAAGGCATCAAATTGGACCGTTATACTCTTTAGTGTTCTTCGAAGTCTTAACTTGCTAGTTTAGCTTTTGGACAACGTTTCGTTAGGTAAAGACCAATAGACAAGTTAAGTTCAAAATTGAACGAAACGTGAAAAACTTGTCCATGCATAGAATTGAGCATTCCTAAGGCATCAAATAGACCGTTATACTATATTAGTGTTCTTAGAAGTCTTAACTTGCTAGTTTAGCTTTTGGACAACGTTTCGTTAGGTAAAGAAGCCAATAGACCAAGTTAAGTTCAAAATTGAACGAAACGTGAAAAACTTGTCATGCATAGAATTGAGCATTCCTAAGGCATCAAAATAGACCGTTATACTCTATTAGTGTTCTTAGAAGTCTTAACTTGCTAGTTTAGCTTTTGGACAACGTTTCGTTAGGTAAAGAAGCCAATAGACAAGTTAAGTTCAAATTGCACGAAACGTGAAAAACTTGTCTATGCATAGAATTGAGCATTCCTAAGGCATCAAATTGGCCGTTATACTCTATTTAGTGTTCTTAGAAGTCTTAACTTGCTAGTTTAGCTTTTGGACAACGTTTCGTTAGGTAAAGAAGCCAATAGAACAAGTTAAGTTCCAAATTGCACGAAACGTGAAAAACTTGTCTATGCATAGAACTGAGCATTCCTAAGGCATCAAATTGGACCGTTATACTCTATTAGTGTTCTTAGAAGTCTTAACTTGCTAGTTTAGCTTTTGGACAACGTTTCGTTAGGTAAAGCCAATAGACAAGTTAAGTTCAAATTGAACGAAACGTGAAAAACTTGTCTATGCATAGAATTGAGCATTCCTAAGGCATCAAATTGGACCGTTATACTCTATTAGTGTTCTTAGAAGTCTTAACTTGCTAGTTTAGCTTTTGGACAATGTTTCGTTAGGTAAAGAAGCCAATAGACCAAGTTAAGTTCAAAATTGAACGAAACGTGAAAAACTTGTCCATGCATAGAATTGAGCATTCCTAAGGCATCAAAATAGACCGTTATACTCTATTAGTGTTCTTAGAAGTCTTAACTTGCTAGTTTAGCTTTGGACAACGTTTCGTTAGGTAAAGAAGCCAATAGACCAAGTTAAGTTAAAATTGAACGAAACGTGAAAAACTTGTCCATGCATAGAATTGAGCATTCCTAAGGCATCAAAATAGACCGTTATACTCTATTTAGTGTTCTTAGAAGTCTTAACTTGCTAGTTTAGCTTTTGGACAACGTTTCGTTAGGTAAAGAAGCCAATAGACCAAGTTAAGTTAAAATTGCACGAAACGTGAAAAACTTGTCTATGCATAGAATTGAGCATTCCTAAGGCATCAAATTGGACCGTTATACTCTATTAGTGTTCTTCGAAGTCTTAACTTGCTAGTTTAGCTTTTGGACAACGTTTCGTTAGGTAAAGAAGCCAATAGACAAGTTAAGTTCAAATTGCCGAAACGTGAAAAACTTGTCTATGCATAGAATTGAGCATTCCTAAGGCATCAAATTGGACCGTTATACTCTATTTAGTGTTCTTAGAAGTCTTAACTTGCTAGTTTAGCTTTTGGACAACGTTTCGTTAGGTAAAGAAGCCAATAGACAAGTTAAGTTCAAATTGCACGAAACGTGAAAAACTTGTCTATGCATAGAATTGAGCATTCCTAAGGCATCAAATTGGACCGTTATACTCTATTTAGTGTTCTTAGAAGTCTTAACTTGCTAGTTTAGCTTTTGGACAACGTTTCGTTAGGTAAAGAAGCCAATAGAACAAGTTAAGTTCCAAATTGCACGAAACGTGAAAAACTTGTCTATGCATAGAACTGAGCATTCCTAAGGCATCAAATTGGACCGTTATACTCTATTAGTGTTCTTCGAAGTTTAACTTGCTAGTTTAGCTTTTGGACAACGTTTCGTTAGGTAAAGAAGCCAATAGACCAAGTTAAGTTCAAAATTGAACGAAACGTGAAAAACTTGTCTATGATAGAATTGAGCATTCCTAAGGCATCAAAATAGACCGTTATACTCTATTAGTGTTCTTAGAAGTCTTAACTTGCTAGTTTAGCTTTTGGACAACGTTTCGTTAGGTAAAGAAGCCAATAGACCAAGTTAAGTTCAAAATTGAACGAAACGTGAAAAACTTGTCCATGCATAGAATTGAGCATTCCTAAGGCATCAAAATAGACCGTTATACTCTTTAGTGTTCTTAGAAGTCTTAACTTGCTAGTTTAGCTTTTGGACAACGTTTCGTTAGGTAAAGAAGCCAATAGAACAAGTTAAGTTCCAAATTGCACGAAACGTGAAAAACTTGTCTATGCATAGAACTGAGCATTCCTAAGGCATCAAATTGGGCCGTTATACTCTATTTAGTGTTCTTAGAAGTCTTAACTTGCTAGTTTAGCTTTTGGACAACGTTTCGTTAGGTAAAGAAGCCAATAGAACAAGTTAAGTTCCAAATTGCACGAAACGTGAAAAACTTGTCTATGCATAGAACTGAGCATTCCTAAGGCATCAAATTGGACCGTTATACTCTATTCAGTGTTCTTCGAAGTTTAACTTGCTAGTTTAGCTTTTGGACAACGTTTCGTTAGGTAAAGATTCCAATAGACCAAGTTAAGTTCAAAATTGAACGAAACGTGAAAAACTTGTCATGAACAGAATTGAGCATTCCTAAGGCATCAAATAGACCGTTATACTCTATTAGTGTTCTTAGAAGACTTAACTTGCTAGTTTAGCTTTGGACAACGTTTCGTTAGGTAAAGAAGCCAATAGACCAAGTTAAGTTCAAAATTGAACGAAACGTGAAAAACTTGTCCATGCATAGAATTGAGCATTCCTAAGGCATCAAAATAGACCGTTATACTCTATTTAGTGTTCTTAGAAGTCTTAACTTGCTAGTTTAGCTTTTGGACAACGTTTCGTTAGGTAAAGAAGCCAATAAACAAGTTAAGTTCCAAATTGCACGAAACGTGAAAAACTTGTCTATGCATAGAACTGAGCATTCCTAAGGCATCAAATTGGCCGTTATACTCTATTTAGTGTTCTTAGAAGTCTTAACTTGCTAGTTTAGCTTTTGGACAACGTTTCGTTAGGTAAAGAAGCCAATAGACCAAGTTAAGTTCAAATTGAACGAAACGTGAAAAACTTGTCATGCATAGAATTGAGCATTCCTAAGGCATCAAATGGACCGTTATACTCTATTAGTGTTCTTAGAAGTCTTAACTTGCTAGTTTAGCTTTGGACAACGTTTCGTTAGGTAAAGAAGCCAATAGACCAAGTTAAGTTCAAAATTGAACGAAACGTGAAAAACTTGTCCATGCATAGAATTGAGCATTCCTAAGGCATCAAAATAGACCGTTATACTCTATTTAGTGTTCTTAGAAGTCTTAACTTGCTAGTTTAGCTTTTGGACAACGTTTCGTTAGGTAAAGAAGCCAATAGACCAAGTTAAGTTAAAATTGCACGAAACGTGAAAAACTTGTCTATGCATAGAATGAGCATTCCTAAGGCATCAAATTGGACCGTTATACTCTATTTAGTGTTCTTAGAAGTCTTAACTTGCTAGTTTAGCTTTTGGACAACGTTTCGTTAGGTAAAGAAGCCAATAGACCAAGTAAGTTCAAAATTGAACGAAACGTGAAAAACTTGTCTATGCATAGAATTGAGCATTCCTAAGGCATCAAATTGGACGTTATACTCTATTTAGTGTTCTTCGAAGTCTTAACTTGCTAGTTTAGCTTTTGGACAACGTTTCGTTAGGTAAAGAAGCCAATAGAACAAGTTAAGTTCAAATTGCACGAAACGTGAAAAACTTGTCTATGCATAGAATTGAGCATTCCTAAGGCATCAAATTGGACCGTTATACTCTATTTAGTGTTCTTAGAAGTCTTAACTTGCTAGTTTAGCTTTTGGACAACGTTTCGTTAGGTAAAGAAGCCAATAGAACAAGTTAAGTTCCAAATTGCACGAAACGTGAAAAACTTGTCTATGCATAGAACTGAGCATTCCTAAGGCATCAAATTGGACCGTTATACTCTATTAGTGTTCTTAGAAGTCTTAACTTGCTAGTTTAGCTTTTGGACAACGTTTCGTTAGGTAAAGAACCAATAGACCAAGTTAAGTTCAAATTGAACGAAACGTGAAAAACTTGTCTCCATGCAGAATTGAGCATTCCTAAGGCATCAAATAGACCGTTATACTCTATTAGTGTTCTTAGAAGTCTTAACTTGCTAGTTTAGCTTTGGACAACGTTTCGTTAGGTAAAGAAGCCAATAGACCAAGTTAAGTTCAAAATTGAACGAAACGTGAAAAACTTGTCATGCATAGAATTGAGCATTCCTAAGGCATCAAAAAGACCGTTATACTCTATTTAGTGTTCTTAGAAGTCTTAACTTGCTAGTTTAGCTTTTGGACAACGTTTCGTTAGGTAAAGAAGCCAATAGACAAGTTAAGTTCAAATTGCACGAAACGTGAAAAACTTGTCTATGCATAGAACTGAGCATTCCTAAGGCATCAAATTGGACCGTTATACTCTATTTAGTGTTCTTAGAAGTCTTAACTTGCTAGTTTAGCTTTTGGACAACGTTTCGTTAGGTAAAGAAGCCAATAGACAAGTTAAGTTCAAAATTGCACGAAACGTGAAAAACTTGTCTATGCATAGAACTGAGCATTCCTAAGGCATCAAATTGGACCGTTATACTCTATTAGTGTTCTTCGAAGTCTTAACTTGCTAGTTTAGCTTTTGGACAACGTTTCGTTAGGTAAAGAAGCCAATAGACAAGTTAAGTTCAAATTGAACGAAACGTGAAAAACTTGTCCATGCATAGAATTGAGCATTCCTAAGGCATCAAAGACCGTTATACTCTATTTAGTGTTCTTCGAAGACTTAACTTGCTAGTTTAGCTTTGGACAACGTTTCGTTAGGTAAAGAAGCCAATAGACCAAGTTAAGTTCAAAATTGAACGAAACGTGAAAAACTTGTCCATGCATAGAATTGAGCATTCCTAAGGCATCAAAATAGACCGTTATACTCTATTTAGTGTTCTTAGAAGTCTTAACTTGCTAGTTTAGCTTTGGACAACGTTTCGTTAGGTAAAGAAGCCAATAGACCAAGTTAAGTTCAAAATTGAACGAAACGTGAAAAACTTGTCTATGCATAGAATTGAGCATTCCTAAGGCATCAAATGGACCGTTATACTCTTTAGTGTTCTTAGAAGTCTTAACTTGCTAGTTTAGCTTTTGGACAACGTTTCGTTAGGTAAAGAAGCCAATAGACCAAGTTAAGTTCAAATTGCCAAACGTGAAAAACTTGTCTATGCATAGAATTGAGCATTCCTAAGGCATCAAATTGGACCGTTATACTCTATTTAGTGTTCTTCGAAGTCTTAACTTGCTAGTTTAGCTTTTGGACAACGTTTCGTTAGGTAAAGAAGCCAATAGAACAAGTTAAGTTCAAATTGCACGAAACGTGAAAAACTTGTCTATGCATAGAATTGAGCATTCCTAAGGCATCAAATTGGACCGTTATACTCTATTTAGTGTTCTTAGAAGTCTTAACTTGCTAGTTTAGCTTTTGGACAACGTTTCGTTAGGTAAAGAAGCCAATAGAACAAGTTAAGTTCCAAATTGCACGAAACGTGAAAAACTTGTCTATGCATAGAACTGAGCATTCCTAAGGCATCAAATTGGACCGTTATACTCTATTAGTGTTCTTCGAAGTCTTAACTTGCTAGTTTAGCTTTTGGACAACGTTTCGTTAGGTAAAGAGCCAATAGACCAAGTTAAGTTCAAAATTGAACGAAACGTGAAAAACTTGTCCATGCAGAATTGAGCATTCCTAAGGCATCAAATAGACCGTTATACTCTATTAGTGTTCTTAGAAGTCTTAACTTGCTAGTTTAGCTTTGGACAACGTTTCGTTAGGTAAAGAAGCCAATAGACCAAGTTAAGTTCAAAATTGAACGAAACGTGAAAAACTTGTCCATGCATAGAATTGAGCATTCCTAAGGCATCAAATAGACCGTTATACTCTATTAGTGTTCTTAGAAGTCTTAACTTGCTAGTTTAGCTTTTGGACAACGTTTCGTTAGGTAAAGAAGCCAATAGAACAAGTTAAGTTCAAATTGCACGAAACGTGAAAAACTTGTCTATGCATAGAACTGAGCATTCCTAAGGCATCAAATTGGGCCGTTATACTCTATTTAGTGTTCTTAGAAGTCTTAACTTGCTAGTTTAGCTTTTGGACAACGTTTCGTTAGGTAAAGAAGCCAATAGAACAAGTTAAGTTCCAAATTGCACGAAACGTGAAAAACTTGTCTATGCATAGAACTGAGCATTCCTAAGGCATCAAATTGGCCGTTATACTCTATTAGTGTTCTTCGAAGTCTTAACTTGCTAGTTTAGCTTTTGGACAACGTTTCGTTAGGTAAAGAAGCCAATAGACCAAGTTAAGTTCAAAATTGAACGAAACGTGAAAAACTTGTCATGCAGAATTGAGCATTCCTAAGGCATCAAATTGGACCGTTATACTCTATTAGTGTTCTTAGAAGTCTTAACTTGCTAGTTTAGCTTTTGGACAACGTTTCGTTAGGTAAAGAAGCCAATAGACCAAGTTAAGTTCAAATTGAACGAAACGTGAAAAACTTGTCCATGCATAGAATTGAGCATTCCTAAGGCATCAAATAGACCGTTATACTCTATTTAGTGTTCTTAGAAGTCTTAACTTGCTAGTTTAGCTTTTGGACAACGTTTCGTTAGGTAAAGAAGCCAATAGACCAAGTTAAGTTCAAAATTGAACGAAACGTGAAAAACTTGTCCATGCAAAGAATTGAGCATTCCTAAGGCATCAAAATAGACCGTTACACTCTATTTAGTGTTCTTCAAAGTCTTAACTTGCTGGTTTAGCTTTTGGACAACGTTTCGTTAGGTAAAGAAGCCAATAGGCCAAGTTAAGTTCAAAATTGCACGAAACGTGAAAAACTTGTCCATGCATAGAATGAGCATTCCTAAGGCATCAAAATGCACCGTTATACTCTATTTAGTGTTCTTAGAAGTCTTAACTTGCTAGTTTAGCTTTTGGACAACGTTTCGTTAGGTAAAGAAGCCAATAGACCAAGTTAAGTTCAAATTGCGAAACGTGAAAAACTTGTCTATGCATAGAATTGAGCATTCCTAAGGCATCAAATTGGACCGTTATACTCTATTTAGTGTTCTTCGAAGTCTTAACTTGCTAGTTTAGCTTTTGGACAACGTTTCGTTAGGTAAAGAAGCCAATAGAACAAGTTAAGTTCAAATTGCACGAAACGTGAAAAACTTGTCTATGCATAGAATTGAGCATTCCTAAGGCATCAAATTGGACCGTTATACTCTATTTAGTGTTCTTAGAAGTCTTAACTTGCTAGTTTAGCTTTTGGACAACGTTTCGTTAGGTAAAGAAGCCAATAGAACAAGTTAAGTTCAAATTGCACGAAACGTGAAAAACTTGTCTATGCATAGAACTGAGCATTCCTAAGGCATCAAATTGGACCGTTATACTCTATTAGTGTTCTTCGAAGTTTAACTTGCTAGTTTAGCTTTGGACAACGTTTCGTTAGGTAAAGAGCCAATAGACCAAGTTAAGTTCAAAATTGAACGAAACGTGAAAAACTTGTCCATGCATAGAATTGAGCATTCCTAAGGCATCAAAATAGACCGTTATACTCTATTAGTGTTCTTAGAAGACTTAACTTGCTAGTTTAGCTTTGGACAACGTTTCGTTAGGTAAAGAAGCCAATAGACCAAGTTAAGTTCAAAATTGAACGAAACGTGAAAAACTTGTCATGCATAGAATTGAGCATTCCTAAGGCATCAAAATAGACCGTTATACTCTATTTAGTGTTCTTAGAAGTCTTAACTTGCTAGTTTAGCTTTTGGACAACGTTTCGTTAGGTAAAGAAGCCAATAGAACAAGTTAAGTTCAAATTGCACGAAACGTGAAAAACTTGTCTATGCATAGAACTGAGCATTCCTAAGGCATCAAATTGGCCGTTATACTCTATTAGTGTTCTTAGAAGTCTTAACTTGCTAGTTTAGCTTTTGGACAACGTTTCGTTAGGTAAAGAAGCCAATAGACCAAGTTAAGTTCAAAATTGCACGAAACGTGAAAAACTTGTCTATGCATAGAACTGAGCATTCCTAAGGCATCAAATTGGACCGTTATACTCTATTCAGTGTTCTTCGAAGTCTTAACTTGCTAGTTTAGCTTTTGGACAACGTTTCGTTAGGTAAAGAAGCCAATAGACCAAGTTAAGTTCAAAATTGAACGAAACGTGAAAAACTTGTCCATGCAGAATTGAGCATTCCTAAGGCATCAAAATAGACCGTTATACTCTATTTAGTGTTCTTAGAAGTCTTAACTTGCTAGTTTAGCTTTGGACAACGTTTCGTTAGGTAAAGAAGCCAATAGACCAAGTTAAGTTCAAAATTGAACGAAACGTGAAAAACTTGTCCATGCATAGAATTGAGCATTCCTAAGGCAAAATGGACCGTTATACTCTATTTAGTGTTCTTAGAAGTCTTAACTTGCTAGTTTAGCTTTTGGACAACGTTTCGTTAGGTAAAGAAGCCAATAGACAAGTTAAGTTCAAATTGCACGAAACGTGAAAAACTTGTCTATGCATAGAACTGAGCATTCCTAAGGCATCAAATTGGCCGTTATACTCTATTAGTGTTCTTCGAAGTCTTAACTTGCTAGTTTAGCTTTTGGACAACGTTTCGTTAGGTAAAGAAGCCAATAGACCAAGTTAAGTTCAAATTGAACGAAACGTGAAAAACTTGTCATGCATAGAATTGAGCATTCCTAAGGCATCAAATTGGACCGTTATACTCTATTTAGTGTTCTTAGAAGTCTTAACTTGCTAGTTTAGCTTTTGGACAACGTTTCGTTAGGTAAAGAAGCCAATAGACAAGTTAAGTTCAAATTGAACGAAACGTGAAAAACTTGTCATGCATAGAATTGAGCATTCCTAAGGCATCAAATTGGACCGTTATACTCTATTTAGTGTTCTTAGAAGTCTTAACTTGCTAGTTTAGCTTTTGGACAACGTTTCGTTAGGTAAAGAAGCCAATAGAACAAGTTAAGTTCAAATTGCACGAAACGTGAAAAACTTGTCTATGCATAGAACTGAGCATTCCTAAGGCATCAAATTGGACCGTTATACTCTATTTAGTGTTCTTAGAAGTCTTAACTTGCTAGTTTAGCTTTTGGACAACGTTTCGTTAGGTAAAGAAGCCAATAGACAAGTTAAGTTCAAATTGCACGAAACGTGAAAAACTTGTCTATGCATAGAACTGAGCATTCCTAAGGCATCAAATTGGACCGTTATACTCTATTAGTGTTCTTAGAAGTCTTAACTTGCTAGTTTAGCTTTTGGACAACGTTTCGTTAGGTAAAGAAGCCAATAGACCAAGTTAAGTTCAAATTGAACGAAACGTGAAAAACTTGTCCATGCAGAATTGAGCATTCCTAAGGCATCAAATAGACCGTTATACTCTATTAGTGTTCTTAGAAGACTTAACTTGCTAGTTTAGCTTTGGACAACGTTTCGTTAGGTAAAGAAGCCAATAGACCAAGTTAAGTTCAAATTGAACGAAACGTGAAAAACTTGTCATGCATAGAATTGAGCATTCCTAAGGCATCAAAATAGACCGTTATACTCTATTTAGTGTTCTTAGAAGTCTTAACTTGCTAGTTTAGCTTTTGGACAACGTTTCGTTAGGTAAAGAAGCCAATAGAACAAGTTAAGTTCAAATTGCACGAAACGTGAAAAACTTGTCTATGCATAGAACTGAGCATTCCTAAGGCATCAAATTGGACCGTTATACTCTATTTAGTGTTCTTAGAAGTCTTAACTTGCTAGTTTAGCTTTTGGACAACGTTTCGTTAGGTAAAGAAGCCAATAGAACAAGTTAAGTTCCAAATTGCACGAAACGTGAAAAACTTGTCTATGCATAGAACTGAGCATTCCTAAGGCATCAAATTGGACCGTTATACTCTATTTAGTGTTCTTAGAAGTCTTAACTTGCTAGTTTAGCTTTTGGACAACGTTTCGTTAGGTAAAGAAGCCAATAGACCAAGTTAAGTTCAAATTGCACGAAACGTGAAAAACTTGTCTATGCATAGAATTGAGCATTCCTAAGGCATCAAATTAGCCGTTATACTCTATTTAGTGTTCTTAGAAGTCTTAACTTGCTAGTTTAGCTTTTGGACAACGTTTCGTTAGGTAAAGAAGCCAATAGACCAAGTTAAGTTCAAAATTGAACGAAACGTGAAAAACTTGTCATGCATAGAATTGAGCATTCCTAAGGCATCAAATGGACCGTTATACTCTATTAGTGTTCTTAGAAGTCTTAACTTGCTAGTTTAGCTTTTGGACAACGTTTCGTTAGGTAAAGAAGCCAATAGACCAAGTTAAGTTCAAAATTGAACGAAACGTGAAAAACTTGTCTATGCATAGAACTGAGCATTCCTAAGGCATCAAATTGGACCGTTATACTCTATTAGTGTTCTTAGAAGTCTTAACTTGCTAGTTTAGCTTTTGGACAACGTTTCGTTAGGTAAAGAAGCCAATAGACCAAGTTAAGTTCAAAATTGAACGAAACGTGAAAAACTTGTCCATGAAGAATTGAGCATTCCTAAGGCATCAAATAGACCGTTATACTCTATTTAGTGTTCTTAGAAGTCACTTGCTAGTTTAGCTTTGGACAACGTTTCGTTAGGTAAAGAAGCCAATAGACCAAGTTAAGTTCAAAATTGAACGAAACGTGAAAAACTTGTCCATGCATAGAATTGAGCATTCCTAAGGCATCAAATAGACCGTTATACTCTATTTAGTGTTCTTAGAAGTCTTAACTTGCTAGTTTAGCTTTTGGACAACGTTTCGTTAGGTAAAGAAGCCAATAGAACAAGTTAAGTTCAAATTGCACGAAACGTGAAAAACTTGTCTATGCATAGAATTGAGCATTCCTAAGCATCAAATTGGCCGTTATACTCTATTTAGTGTTCTTAGAAGTCTTAACTTGCTAGTTTAGCTTTTGGACAACGTTTCGTTAGGTAAAGAAGCCAATAGAACAAGTTAAGTTCAAATTGCACGAAACGTGAAAAACTTGTCTATGCATAGAACTGAGCATTCCTAAGGCATCAAATTGGCCGTTATACTCTATTTAGTGTTCTTAGAAGTCTTAACTTGCTAGTTTAGCTTTTGGACAACGTTTCGTTAGGTAAAGAAGCCAATAGAACAAGTTAAGTTCAAATTGCACGAAACGTGAAAAACTTGTCTATGCATAGAATGAGCATTCCTAAGGCATCAAATTGGACCGTTATACTCTATTAGTGTTCTTCGAAGTCTTAACTTGCTAGTTTAGCTTTTGGACAACGTTTCGTTAGGTAAAGAGCCAATAGACAAGTTAAGTTCAAATTGAACGAAACGTGAAAAACTTGTCATGCAGAATTGAGCATTCCTAAGGCATCAAAGACCGTTATACTCTATTAGTGTTCTTAGAAGTCTTAACTTGCTAGTTTAGCTTGGACAACGTTTCGTTAGGTAAAGAAGCCAATAGACCAAGTTAAGTTCAAAATTGAACGAAACGTGAAAAACTTGTCCATGCATAGAATTGAGCATTCCTAAGGCATCAAAATAGACCGTTATACTCTATTAGTGTTCTTAGAAGTCTTAACTTGCTAGTTTAGCTTTTGGACAACGTTTCGTTAGGTAAAGAAGCCAATAGAACAAGTTAAGTTCAAATTGCACGAAACGTGAAAAACTTGTCTATGCATAGAACTGAGCATTCCTAAGGCATCAAATTGGCCGTTATACTCTATTAGTGTTCTTAGAAGTCTTAACTTGCTAGTTTAGCTTTTGGACAACGTTTCGTTAGGTAAAGAAGCCAATAGAACAAGTTAAGTTCCAAATTGCACGAAACGTGAAAAACTTGTCTATGCATAGAACTGAGCATTCCTAAGGCATCAAATTGGCCGTTATACTCTATTTAGTGTTCTTAGAAGTCTTAACTTGCTAGTTTAGCTTTTGGACAACGTTTCGTTAGGTAAAGAAGCCAATAGAACAAGTTAAGTTCAAATTGCACGAAACGTGAAAAACTTGTCTATGCATAGAACTGAGCATTCCTAAGGCATCAAATGGACCGTTATACTCTATTAGTGTTCTTAGAAGTCTTAACTTGCTAGTTTAGCTTTTGGACAACGTTTCGTTAGGTAAAGAAGCCAATAGACAAGTTAAGTTCAAATTGAACGAAACGTGAAAAACTTGTCATGCAGAATTGAGCATTCCTAAGGCATCAAATGGACCGTTATACTCTATTAGTGTTCTTAGAAGCTTAACTTGCTAGTTTAGCTTTGGACAACGTTTCGTTAGGTAAAGAAGCCAATAGACCAAGTTAAGTTCAAATTGAACGAAACGTGAAAAACTTGTCCATGCATAGAATTGAGCATTCCTAAGGCATCAAAATAGACCGTTATACTCTATTTAGTGTTCTTAGAAGTCTTAACTTGCTAGTTTAGCTTTTGGACAACGTTTCGTTAGGTAAAGAAGCCAATAGACAAGTTAAGTTCAAATTGCACGAAACGTGAAAAACTTGTCTATGCATAGAACTGAGCATTCCTAAGGCATCAAATTGGCCGTTATACTCTATTAGTGTTCTTAGAAGTCTTAACTTGCTAGTTTAGCTTTTGGACAACGTTTCGTTAGGTAAAGAAGCCAATAGACCAAGTTAAGTTCAAATTGCACGAAACGTGAAAAACTTGTCTATGCATAGAACTGAGCATTCCTAAGGCATCAAATTGGGCCGTTATACTCTATTTAGTGTTCTTAGAAGTCTTAACTTGCTAGTTTAGCTTTTGGACAACGTTTCGTTAGGTAAAGAAGCCAATAGAACAAGTTAAGTTCCAAATTGCACGAAACGTGAAAAACTTGTCTATGCATAGAACTGAGCATTCCTAAGGCATCAAATTGGACCGTTATACTCTATTAGTGTTCTTCGAAGTCTTAACTTGCTAGTTTAGCTTTTGGACAACGTTTCGTTAGGTAAAGAAGCCAATAGACCAAGTTAAGTTCAAATTGAACGAAACGTGAAAAACTTGTCTATGCATAGAATTGAGCATTCCTAAGGCATCAAATTGGCCGTTATACTCTATTTAGTGTTCTTAGAAGTCTTAACTTGCTAGTTTAGCTTTGGACAACGTTTCGTTAGGTAAAGAAGCCAATAGACCAAGTTAAGTTCAAAATTGAACGAAACGTGAAAAACTTGTCCATGCATAGAATTGAGCATTCCTAAGGCATCAAATAGACCGTTATACTCTATTTAGTGTTCTTAGAAGTCTTAACTTGCTAGTTTAGCTTTGGACAACGTTTCGTTAGGTAAAGAAGCCAATAGACAAGTTAAGTTCAAAATTGAACGAAACGTGAAAAACTTGTCATGCATAGAATTGAGCATTCCTAAGGCATCAAATAGACCGTTATACTCTATTTAGTGTTCTTAGAAGTCTTAACTTGCTAGTTTAGCTTTTGGACAACGTTTCGTTAGGTAAAGAAGCCAATAGACCAAGTTAAGTTCAAATTGAACGAAACGTGAAAAACTTGTCATGCATAGAATTGAGCATTCCTAAGGCATCAAAATAGACCGTTATACTCTATTTAGTGTTCTTCGAAGTTTAACTTGCTAGTTTAGCTTTTGGACAACGTTTCGTTAGGTAAAGAAGCCAATAGACCAAGTTAAGTTAAAATTGCACGAAACGTGAAAAACTTGTCTATGCATAGAATTGAGCATTCCTAAGGCATCAAATTGGACCGTTATACTCTATTTAGTGTTCTTAGAAGTCTTAACTTGCTAGTTTAGCTTTTGGACAACGTTTCGTTAGGTAAAGAAGCCAATAGACCAAGTTAAGTTCAAATTGCCGAAACGTGAAAAACTTGTCTATGCATAGAATTGAGCATTCCTAAGGCATCAAATTGGACCGTTATACTCTATTTAGTGTTCTTAGAAGTCTTAACTTGCTAGTTTAGCTTTTGGACAACGTTTCGTTAGGTAAAGAAGCCAATAGACAAGTTAAGTTCAAATTGCACGAAACGTGAAAAACTTGTCTATGCATAGAACTGAGCATTCCTAAGGCATCAAATTGGCCGTTATACTCTATTAGTGTTCTTAGAAGTCTTAACTTGCTAGTTTAGCTTTTGGACAACGTTTCGTTAGGTAAAGAAGCCAATAGACCAAGTTAAGTTCAAAATTGAACGAAACGTGAAAAACTTGTCCATGCATAGAATTGAGCATTCCTAAGGCATCAAATAGACCGTTATACTCTATTTAGTGTTCTTAGAAGTCTTAACTTGCTAGTTTAGCTTTGGACAACGTTTCGTTAGGTAAAGAAGCCAATAGACAAGTTAAGTTCAAATTGAACGAAACGTGAAAAACTTGTCCATGCATAGAATTGAGCATTCCTAACCAAAATAGACCGTTATACTCTATTTAGTGTTCTTAGAAGTCTTAACTTGCTAGTTTAGCTTTTGGACAACGTTTCGTTAGGTAAAGAAGCCAATAGACAAGTTAAGTTCAAATTGCACGAAACGTGAAAAACTTGTCTATGCATAGAACTGAGCATTCCTAAGGCATCAAAGACCGTTATACTCTATTTGTTCTTCGAAGTCTTAACTTGCTAGTTTAGCTTTTGGACAACGTTTCGTTAGGTAAAGAAGCCAATAGACCAAGTTAAGTTCAAAATTGCACGAAACGTGAAAAACTTGTCTATGCATAGAACTGAGCATTCCTAAGGCATCAAATTGGACCGTTATACTCTATTAGTGTTCTTAGAAGTCTTAACTTGCTAGTTTAGCTTTTGGACAACGTTTCGTTAGGTAAAGAAGCCAATAGACCAAGTTAAGTTCAAAATTGCGAAACGTGAAAAACTTGTCTATGCATAGAATTGAGCATTCCTAAGGCATCAAATTGGACGTTATACTCTATTTAGTGTTCTTAGAAGTCTTAACTTGCTAGTTTAGCTTTTGGACAACGTTTCGTTAGGTAAAGAAGCCAATAGACAAGTTAAGTTCAAATTGCACGAAACGTGAAAAACTTGTCTATGCATAGAATTGAGCATTCCTAAGGCATCAAATTGGACCGTTATACTCTATTTAGTGTTCTTAGAAGTCTTAACTTGCTAGTTTAGCTTTGGACAACGTTTCGTTAGGTAAAGAAGCCAATAGAACAAGTTAAGTTCAAATTGCACGAAACGTGAAAAACTTGTCTATGCATAGAACTGAGCATTCCTAAGGCATCAAATTGGACGTTATACTCTATTTAGTGTTCTTCGAAGTCTTAACTTGCTAGTTTAGCTTTTGGACAACGTTTCGTTAGGTAAAGAAGCCAATAGACCAAGTTAAGTTCAAATTGAACGAAACGTGAAAAACTTGTCTATGCATAGAACTGAGCATTCCTAAGGCATCAAATTGGACGTTATACTCTATTTAGTGTTCTTAGAAGTCTTAACTTGCTAGTTTAGCTTTGGACAACGTTTCGTTAGGTAAAGAAGCCAATAGACCAAGTTAAGTTCAAAATTGAACGAAACGTGAAAAACTTGTCATGCATAGAATTGAGCATTCCTAAGGCATCAAAATAGACCGTTATACTCTATTTAGTGTTCTTCGAAGTCTTAACTTGCTAGTTTAGCTTTTGGACAACGTTTCGTTAGGTAAAGAAGCCAATAGACCAAGTTAAGTTAAAATTGCACGAAACGTGAAAAACTTGTCTATGCATAGAATGAGCATTCCTAAGGCATCAAATTGGACCGTTATACTCTATTAGTGTTCTTCGAAGTCTTAACTTGCTAGTTTAGCTTTTGGACAACGTTTCGTTAGGTAAAGAAGCCAATAGACAAGTTAAGTTCAAAATTGCGAAACGTGAAAAACTTGTCTATGCATAGAACTGAGCATTCCTAAGGCATCAAATTGGACCGTTATACTCTATTAGTGTTCTTCGAAGTCTTAACTTGCTAGTTTAGCTTTTGGACAACGTTTCGTTAGGTAAAGAAGCCAATAGACCAAGTTAAGTTCAAAATTGAACGAAACGTGAAAAACTTGTCATGCATAGAATTGAGCATTCCTAAGGCATCAAATGGCCGTTATACTCTATTTAGTGTTCTTAGAAGTCTTAACTTGCTAGTTTAGCTTTGGACAACGTTTCGTTAGGTAAAGAAGCCAATAGACCAAGTTAAGTTCAAATTGAACGAAACGTGAAAAACTTGTCCATGCATAGAATTGAGCATTCCTAAGGCATCAAAATAGACCGTTATACTCTATTTAGTGTTCTTAGACTTAACTTGCTAGTTTAGCTTTGGACAACGTTTCGTTAGGTAAAGAAGCCAATAGACCAAGTTAAGTTCAAATTGAACGAAACGTGAAAAACTTGTCATGCATAGAATTGAGCATTCCTAAGGCATCAAATAGACCGTTATACTCTATTTAGTGTTCTTAGAAGTTAACTTGCTAGTTTAGCTTTTGGACAACGTTTCGTTAGGTAAAGAAGCCAATAGACCAAGTTAAGTTCAAATTGAACGAAACGTGAAAAACTTGTCATGCATAGAATTGAGCATTCCTAAGGCATCAAAATAGACCGTTATACTCTATTTAGTGTTCTTCGAAGTTTAACTTGCTAGTTTAGCTTTTGGACAACGTTTCGTTAGGTAAAGAAGCCAATAGACCAAGTTAAGTTAAAATTGCACGAAACGTGAAAAACTTGTCTATGCATAGAATTGAGCATTCCTAAGGCATCAAATTGGACCGTTATACTCTATTAGTGTTCTTCGAAGTCTTAACTTGCTAGTTTAGCTTTTGGACAACGTTTCGTTAGGTAAAGAAGCCAATAGACCAAGTTAAGTTCAAAATTGCGAAACGTGAAAAACTTGTCTATGCATAGAATTGAGCATTCCTAAGGCATCAAATTGGACCGTTATACTCTATTAGTGTTCTTCGAAGTCTTAACTTGCTAGTTTAGCTTTTGGACAACGTTTCGTTAGGTAAAGAAGCCAATAGACAAGTTAAGTTCAAAATTGCACGAAACGTGAAAAACTTGTCTATGCATAGAATTGAGCATTCCTAAGGCATCAAATTGGACCGTTATACTCTATTTAGTGTTCTTAGAAGTCTTAACTTGCTAGTTTAGCTTTTGGACAACGTTTCGTTAGGTAAAGAAGCCAATAGACAAGTTAAGTTCAAATTGCACGAAACGTGAAAAACTTGTCTATGCATAGAACTGAGCATTCCTAAGGCATCAAATTGGACCGTTATACTCTATTAGTGTTCTTCGAAGTTTAACTTGCTAGTTTAGCTTTTGGACAACGTTTCGTTAGGTAAAGAAGCCAATAGACCAAGTTAAGTTCAAAATTGAACGAAACGTGAAAAACTTGTCTATGCATAGAACTGAGCATTCCTAAGGCATCAAATTGGCCGTTATACTCTATTAGTGTTCTTAGAAGTCTTAACTTGCTAGTTTAGCTTTGGACAACGTTTCGTTAGGTAAAGAAGCCAATAGACCAAGTTAAGTTCAAAATTGAACGAAACGTGAAAAACTTGTCATGCATAGAATTGAGCATTCCTAAGGCATCAAAATAGACCGTTATACTCTATTTAGTGTTCTTCGAAAGTCTTAACTTGCTAGTTTAGCTTTTGGACAACGTTTCGTTAGGTAAAGAAGCCAATAGACCAAGTAAGTTAAAATTGCACGAAACGTGAAAAACTTGTCTATGCATAGAATTGAGCATTCCTAAGGCATCAAATTGGACCGTTATACTCTATTTAGTGTTCTTAGAAGTCTTAACTTGCTAGTTTAGCTTTTGGACAACGTTTCGTTAGGTAAAGAAGCCAATAGACCAAGTTAAGTTCAAATTGCGAAACGTGAAAAACTTGTCTATGCATAGAATTGAGCATTCCTAAGGCATCAAATTGGACCGTTATACTCTATTTAGTGTTCTTAGAAGTCTTAACTTGCTAGTTTAGCTTTTGGACAACGTTTCGTTAGGTAAAGAAGCCAATAGACCAAGTTAAGTTCAAATTGAACGAAACGTGAAAAACTTGTCTATGCATAGAACTGAGCATTCCTAAGGCATCAAATTGGACCGTTATACTCTATTTAGTGTTCTTAGAAGTCTTAACTTGCTAGTTTAGCTTTGGACAACGTTTCGTTAGGTAAAGAAGCCAATAGACCAAGTTAAGTTCAAAATTGAACGAAACGTGAAAAACTTGTCCATGCATAGAATTGAGCATTCCTAAGGCATCAAATAGACCGTTATACTCTATTTAGTGTTCTTAGAAGTCTTAACTTGCTAGTTTAGCTTTGGACAACGTTTCGTTAGGTAAAGAAGCCAATAGACCAAGTTAAGTTCAAAATTGAACGAAACGTGAAAAACTTGTCCATGCATAGAATTGAGCATTCCTAAGGCATCAAAATAGACCGTTATACTCTATTAGTGTTCTTAGAAGTCTTAACTTGCTAGTTTAGCTTTTGGACAACGTTTCGTTAGGTAAAGAAGCCAATAGACCAAGTTAAGTTCAAAATTGAACGAAACGTGAAAAACTTGTCCATGCATAGAATTGAGCATTCCTAAGGCATCAAAATAGACCGTTATACTCTATTAGTGTTCTTAGAAGTCTTAACTTGCTAGTTTAGCTTTTGGACAACGTTTCGTTAGGTAAAGAAGCCAATAGACCAAGTAAGTTCAAAATTGCACGAAACGTGAAAAACTTGTCTATGCATAGAATTGAGCATTCCTAAGGCATCAAATTGGACCGTTATACTATTTAGTGTTCTTCGAAGTCTTAACTTGCTAGTTTAGCTTTTGGACAACGTTTCGTTAGGTAAAGAAGCCAATAGACCAAGTTAAGTTCAAATTCGAAACGTGAAAAACTTGTCTATGCATAGAATTGAGCATTCCTAAGGCATCAAATTGGACCGTTATACTCTATTTAGTGTTCTTCGAAGTCTTAACTTGCTAGTTTAGCTTTTGGACAACGTTTCGTTAGGTAAAGAAGCCAATAGAACAAGTTAAGTTCAAATTGGAAACGTGAAAAACTTGTCTATGAGAATTGAGCATTCCTAAGGCATCAAATTGGACCGTTATACTCTTTAGTGTTCTTACGAAGTCTTAACTTGCTAGTTTAGCTTTTGGACAACGTTTCGTTAGGTAAAGAAGCCAATAGACAAGTTAAGTTCAAATTGCACGAAACGTGAAAAACTTGTCTATATAGAATTGAGCATTCCTAAGGCATCAAATTGACCGTTATACTCTATTAGTGTTCTTAGAAGTTTAACTTGCTAGTTTAGCTTTTGGACAACGTTTCGTTAGGTAAAGAGCCAATAGACCAAGTTAAGTTCAAAATTGAACGAAACGTGAAAAACTTGTCATGCATAGAATTGAGCATTCCTAAGGCATCAAATTGGACCGTTATACTCTATTTAGTGTTCTTAGAAGTCTTAACTTGCTAGTTTAGCTTTGGACAACGTTTCGTTAGGTAAAGAAGCCAATAGACCAAGTTAAGTTCAAAATTGAACGAAACGTGAAAAACTTGTCATGCATAGAATTGAGCATTCCTAAGGCATCAAATAGACCGTTATACTCTATTTAGTGTTCTTAGAAGTCTTAACTTGCTAGTTTAGCTTTGGACAACGTTTCGTTAGGTAAAGAAGCCAATAGACAAGTTAAGTTCCAAATTGCACGAAACGTGAAAAACTTGTCTATGCATAGAACTGAGCATTCCTAAGGCATCAAATTGGCCGTTATACTCTATTTAGTGTTCTTAGAAGTCTTAACTTGCTAGTTTAGCTTTTGGACAACGTTTCGTTAGGTAAAGAAGCCAATAGAACAAGTTAAGTTCCAAATTGCACGAAACGTGAAAAACTTGTCTATGCATAGAACTGAGCATTCCTAAGGCATCAAATTGGACCGTTATACTCTTTAGTGTTCTTAGAAGTCTTAACTTGCTAGTTTAGCTTTTGGACAACGTTTCGTTAGGTAAAGAAGCCAATAGAACAAGTTAAGTTCCAAATTGCACGAAACGTGAAAAACTTGTCTATGCATAGAATTGAGCATTCCTAAGGCATCAAATGGACCGTTATACTCTATTAGTGTTCTTCGAAGTCTTAACTTGCTAGTTTAGCTTTTGGACAACGTTTCGTTAGGTAAAGAAGCCAATAGACCAAGTTAAGTTCAAAATTGAACGAAACGTGAAAAACTTGTCCATGCATAGAATTGAGCATTCCTAAGGCATCAAAATAGACCGTTATACTCTATTTAGTGTTCTTAGAAGACTTAACTTGCTAGTTTAGCTTTGGACAATGTTTCGTTAGGTAAAGAAGCCAATAGACCAAGTTAAGTTCAAAATTGAACGAAACGTGAAAAACTTGTCCATGCATAGAATTGAGCATTCCTAAGGCATCAAATAGACCGTTATACTCTATTTAGTGTTCTTAGAAGTCTTAACTTGCTAGTTTAGCTTTTGGACAACGTTTCGTTAGGTAAAGAAGCCAATAGAACAAGTTAAGTTCCAAATTGCACGAAACGTGAAAAACTTGTCTATGCATAGAACTGAGCATTCCTAAGGCATCAAATTGGCCGTTATACTCTATTAGTGTTCTTAGAAGTCTTAACTTGCTAGTTTAGCTTTTGGACAACGTTTCGTTAGGTAAAGAAGCCAATAGAACAAGTTAAGTTCCAAATTGCACGAAACGTGAAAAACTTGTCTATGCATAGAACTGAGCATTCCTAAGGCATCAAATGGACCGTTATACTCTATTAGTGTTCTTAGAAGTCTTAACTTGCTAGTTTAGCTTTTGGACAACGTTTCGTTAGGTAAAGAAGCCAATAGAACAAGTTAAGTTCAAATTGCACGAAACGTGAAAAACTTGTCTATGCATAGAACTGAGCATTCCTAAGGCATCAAATGGACCGTTATACTATATTAGTGTTCTTCGAAGTTTAACTTGCTAGTTTAGCTTTTGGACAATGTTTCGTTAGGTAAAGAGCCAATAGACCAAGTTAAGTTCAAAATTGAACGAAACGTGAAAAACTTGTCCATGCAGAATTGAGCATTCCTAAGGCATCAAAATAGACCGTTATACTCTATTAGTGTTCTTAGAAGTCTTAACTTGCTAGTTTAGTTTGGACAACGTTTCGTTAGGTAAAGAAGCCAATAGACCAAGTTAAGTTCAAAATTGAACGAAACGTGAAAAACTTGTCATGCATAGAATTGAGCATTCCTAAGGCAAAATAGACCGTTATACTCTATTTAGTGTTCTTAGAAGTCTTAACTTGCTAGTTTAGCTTTTGGACAACGTTTCGTTAGGTAAAGAAGCCAATAGAACAAGTTAAGTTCCAAATTGCACGAAATGTGAAAAACTTGTCTATGCATAGAACTGAGCATTCCTAAGCATCAAATTGGCCGTTATACTCTATTTAGTGTTCTTAGAAGTCTTAACTTGCTAGTTTAGCTTTTGGACAACGTTTCGTTAGGTAAAGAAGCCAATAGAACAAGTTAAGTTCCAAATTGCACGAAACGTGAAAAACTTGTCTATGCATAGAACTGAGCATTCCTAAGGCATCAAATTGGACCGTTATACTCTATTCAGTGTTCTTAGAAGTCTTAACTTGCTAGTTTAGCTTTTGGACAATGTTTCGTTAGGTAAAGCCAATAGACCAAGTTAAGTTCAAAATTGAACGAAACGTGAAAAACTTGTCCATGCATAGAATTGAGCATTCCTAAGGCATCAAAATAGACCGTTATACTCTATTAGTGTTCTTAGAAGCTTAACTTGCTAGTTTAGCTTTTGGACAACGTTTCGTTAGGTAAAGAAGCCAATAGACCAAGTTAAGTTCAAAATTGAACGAAACGTGAAAAACTTGTCCATGCATAGAATTGAGCATTCCTAAGGCATCAAAATAGACCGTTATACTCTATTTAGTGTTCTTAGAAGTCTTAACTTGCTAGTTTAGCTTTGGACAACGTTTCGTTAGGTAAAGAAGCCAATAGAACAAGTTAAGTTCAAATTGCACGAAACGTGAAAAACTTGTCTATGCATAGAACTGAGCATTCCTAAGCATCAAATTGGCCGTTATACTCTATTTAGTGTTCTTAGAAGTCTTAACTTGCTAGTTTAGCTTTTGGACAACGTTTCGTTAGGTAAAGAAGCCAATAGAACAAGTTAAGTTCCAAATTGCACGAAACGTGAAAAACTTGTCTATGCATAGAACTGAGCATTCCTAAGGCATCAAATTGGGACCGTTATACTCTATTTAGTGTTCTTAGAAGTCTTAACTTGCTAGTTTAGCTTTTGGACAACGTTTCGTTAGGTAAAGAAGCCAATAGAACAAGTTAAGTTCCAAATTGCACGAAACGTGAAAAACTTGTCTATGCATAGAACTGAGCATTCCTAAGGCATCAAATTGGACCGTTATACTCTATTAGTGTTCTTCGAAGTTTAACTTGCTAGTTTAGCTTTTGGACAACGTTTCGTTAGGTAAAGAAGCCAATAGACAAGTTAAGTTCAAATTGAACGAAACGTGAAAAACTTGTCATGCATAGAATTGAGCATTCCTAAGGCATCAAATGGACCGTTATACTCTATTAGTGTTCTTAGAAGTCTTAACTTGCTAGTTTAGCTTTTGGACAATGTTTCGTTAGGTAAAGAAGCCAATAGACCAAGTTAAGTTCAAATTGAACGAAACGTGAAAAACTTGTCCATGCATAGAATTGAGCATTCCTAAGGCATCAAATAGACGTTATACTCTATTTAGTGTTCTTAGAAGTCTTAACTTGCTAGTTTAGCTTTTGGACAACGTTTCGTTAGGTAAAGAAGCCAATAGAACCAAGTTAAGTTCAAATTGCACGAAACGTGAAAAACTTGTCTATGCATAGAATTGAGCATTCCTAAGGCATCAAATTGGCCGTTATACTCTATTTAGTGTTCTTAGAAGTCTTAACTTGCTAGTTTAGCTTTTGGACAACGTTTCGTTAGGTAAAGAAGCCAATAGAACAAGTTAAGTTCCAAATTGCACGAAACGTGAAAAACTTGTCTATGCATAGAACTGAGCATTCCTAAGGCATCAAATTGGGCCGTTATACTCTATTTAGTGTTCTTAGAAGTCTTAACTTGCTAGTTTAGCTTTTGGACAACGTTTCGTTAGGTAAAGAAGCCAATAGAACAAGTTAAGTTCCAAATTGCACGAAACGTGAAAAACTTGTCTATGCATAGAACTGAGCATTCCTAAGCATCAAATTGGACCGTTATACTCTATTAGTGTTCTTCGAAGTTTAACTTGCTAGTTTAGCTTTTGGACAACGTTTCGTTAGGTAAAGATTCCAATAGACCAAGTTAAGTTCAAAATTGAACGAAACGTGAAAAACTTGTCCATGAACAGAATTGAGCATTCCTAAGGCATCAAATAGACCGTTATACTCTATAGTGTTCTTAGAAGACTTAACTTGCTAGTTTAGCTTTGGACAACGTTTCGTTAGGTAAAGAAGCCAATAGACCAAGTTAAGTTCAAAATTGAACGAAACGTGAAAAACTTGTCCATGCATAGAATTGAGCATTCCTAAGGCATCAAAATAGACCGTTATACTCTATTAGTGTTCTTAGAAGTCTTAACTTGCTAGTTTAGCTTTGGACAACGTTTCGTTAGGTAAAGAAGCCAATAGAACAAGTTAAGTTCCAAATTGCACGAAACGTGAAAAACTTGTTATGCATAGAACTGAGCATTCCTAAGGCATCAAATTGGCCGTTATACTCTATTTAGTGTTCTTAGAAGTCTTAACTTGCTAGTTTAGCTTTTGGACAAGTTTCGTTAGGTAAAGAAGCCAATAGAACAAGTTAAGTTCAAATTGCACGAAACGTGAAAAACTTGTCTATGCATAGAATTGAGCATTCCTAAGGCATCAAATTGGACCGTTATACTCTATTTAGTGTTCTTAGAAGTCTTAACTTGCTAGTTTAGCTTTGGACAACGTTTCGTTAGGTAAAGAAGCCAATAGACCAAGTTAAGTTCAAAATTGCACGAAACGTGAAAAACTTGTCATGCATAGAATTGAGCATTCCTAAGGCATCAAATAACGTTATACTCTATTAGTGTTCTTAGAAGTCTTAACTTGCTAGTTTAGCTTTTGGACAACGTTTCGTTAGGTAAAGAAGCCAATAGACAAGTTAAGTTCAAAATTGAACGAAACGTGAAAAACTTGTCATGCATAGAATTGAGCATTCCTAAGGCATCAAATACCGTTATACTCTATTAGTGTTCTTAGAAGTCTTAACTTGCTAGTTTAGCTTTTGGACAACGTTTCGTTAGGTAAAGAAGCCAATAGAACAAGTTAAGTTCCAAATTGCACGAAACGTGAAAAACTTGTCTATGCATAGAACTGAGCATTCCTAAGGCATCAAATTGGCCGTTATACTCTTTAGTGTTCTTAGAAGTCTTAACTTGCTAGTTTAGCTTTTGGACAACGTTTCGTTAGGTAAAGAAGCCAATAGAACAAGTTAAGTTCCAAATTGCACGAAACGTGAAAAACTTGTCTATGCATAGAACTGAGCATTCCTAAGGCATCAAATTGGACCGTTATACTCTATTTAGTGTTCTTAGAAGTCTTAACTTGCTAGTTTAGCTTTTGGACAACGTTTCGTTAGGTAAAGAAGCCAATAGACAAGTTAAGTTCAAATTGAACGAAACGTGAAAAACTTGTCTATGCATAGAATGAGCATTCCTAAGCATCAAATGGACCGTTATACTCTATTAGTGTTCTTAGAAGTCTTAACTTGCTAGTTTAGCTTTTGGACAACGTTTCGTTAGGTAAAGAAGCCAATAGACAAGTTAAGTTCAAATTGCACGAAACGTGAAAAACTTGTCATGCAGAATTGAGCATTCCTAAGGCATCAAATTAGACCGTTATACTCTATTAGTGTTCTTAGAAGTCTTAACTTGCTAGTTTAGCTTTGGACAACGTTTCGTTAGGTAAAGAAGCCAATAGACCAAGTTAAGTTCAAAATTGAACGAAACGTGAAAAACTTGTCATGCATAGAATTGAGCATTCCTAAGGCATCAAATAGACCGTTATACTCTATTTAGTGTTCTTAGAAGTCTTAACTTGCTAGTTTAGCTTTTGGACAACGTTTCGTTAGGTAAAGAAGCCAATAGAACAAGTTAAGTTCAAATTGCACGAAACGTGAAAAACTTGTCTATGCATAGAACTGAGCATTCCTAAGCATAATTGGACCGTTATACTCTATTTAGTGTTCTTAGAAGTCTTAACTTGCTAGTTTAGCTTTGGACAACGTTTCGTTAGGTAAAGAAGCCAATAGAACAAGTTAAGTTCCAAATTGCACGAAACGTGAAAAACTTGTCTATGCATAGAACTGAGCATTCCTAAGCATCAAATTGGACCGTTATACTCTATTAGTGTTCTTAGAAGTCTTAACTTGCTAGTTTAGCTTTTGGACAACGTTTCGTTAGGTAAAGAAGCCAATAGAACAAGTTAAGTTCCAAATTGCACGAAACGTGAAAAACTTGTCTATGCATAGAACTGAGCATTCCTAAGGCATCAAAATTGGACCGTTATACTCTATTCAGTGTTCTTCGAAGTTTAACTTGCTAGTTTAGCTTTTGGACAACGTTTCGTTAGGTAAAGAAGCCAATAGACCAAGTTAAGTTCAAATTGAACGAAACGTGAAAAACTTGTCCATGAACAGAATTGAGCATTCCTAAGGCATCAAAATAGACCGTTATACTCTATTAGTGTTCTTAGAAGTCTTAACTTGCTAGTTTAGCTTTGGACGTTTCGTTAGGTAAAGAAGCCAATAGACCAAGTTAAGTTCAAAATTGAACGAAACGTGAAAAACTTGTCCATGCATAGAATTGAGCATTCCTAAGGCATCAAAATAGACCGTTATACTCTATTTAGTGTTCTTAGAAGTCTTAACTTGCTAGTTTAGCTTTTGGACAACGTTTCGTTAGGTAAAGAAGCCAATAGACAAGTTAAGTTCCAAATTGCACGAAACGTGAAAAACTTGTCTATGCATAGAACTGAGCATTCCTAAGCATCAAATTGGGCCGTTATACTCTATTTAGTGTTCTTAGAAGTCTTAACTTGCTAGTTTAGCTTTTGGACAACGTTTCGTTAGGTAAAGAAGCCAATAGAACAAGTTAAGTTCCAAATTGCACGAAACGTGAAAAACTTGTCTATGCATAGAACTGAGCATTCCTAAGCATCAAATTGGCCGTTATACTATTTAGTGTTCTTAGAAGTCTTAACTTGCTAGTTTAGCTTTTGGACAACGTTTCGTTAGGTAAAGAAGCCAATAGAACAAGTTAAGTTCAAATTGCACGAAACGTGAAAAACTTGTCTATGCATAGAACTGAGCATTCCTAAGGCATCAAATTGGACCGTTATACTCTATTAGTGTTCTTAGAAGTCTTAACTTGCTAGTTTAGCTTTTGGACAATGTTTCGTTAGGTAAAGAAGCCAATAGACAAGTTAAGTTCAAATTGAACGAAACGTGAAAAACTTGTCCATGCATAGAATTGAGCATTCCTAAGGCATCAAAATGGACCGTTATACTCTATTAGTGTTCTTAGAAGTTTAACTTGCTAGTTTAGCTTTTGGACAATGTTTCGTTAGGTAAAGAAGCCAATAGACCAAGTTAAGTTCAAATTGAACGAAACGTGAAAAACTTGTCCATGCAGAATTGAGCATTCCTAAGGCATCAAAATAGACCGTTATACTCTATTTAGTGTTCTTAGAAGACTTAACTTGCTAGTTTAGCTTTGACAACGTTTCGTTAGGTAAAGAAGCCAATAGACCAAGTTAAGTTCAAAATTGAACGAAACGTGAAAAACTTGTCCATGCATAGAATTGAGCATTCCTAAGGCATCAAAATAGACCGTTATACTCTATTTAGTGTTCTTAGAAGTCTTAACTTGCGAATTTAGC